>NC_054372.1:88179630-88332130 GCF_017654675.1 Xenopus laevis
ACCATTCCCTACTCGTGGGGATTTCAGTTGACTTCCATTTTAATGGTATTATGACTTTAGCGGACTGCAATAAGTGTAAGGTAAGTGGGTCTTTTATTATTGTCTTCATATCTGAGTTTATGTTCAGTAAAATTAACTGGGGCCAGTTCGATCTTATCTCAAAAGACGTTACCTCCTTTATAGTCTGGAGAACTTCTTCCCAGTATACCTGTAAAGCTGGACATGTTAGCCATACATGGGTATGATTGCCAGCATGGTTTTATGCGTAATTAGTCTTGCCGGACTAATTTAATTTCTTTTTTATGAGAAGGTGAGCAGGGTGCTCGATTCTTGGATGGCGGTGGATGTGATAAACTTAGACTTTGCTAAAGCATTTGATACAGTCCCACACAGAAGGTTACTGGTTAAATTAAGGAATGTTGGCCTGCAACATAGTATTTGTACCTGGATAGGGAACTGCCTAAAAGATAGATTACAAAGAGTGGTGGTAAATGGAACATTTTTTAATTGGACCAGTGTTGTTAGTGGAATGCTAAAGCAAATAAAGTACTGTCTTGCATAAAAAATGGTATATAACTTCAAGAGAAGAAAAACATTTTTTGCCTCTTTATAGGTCGCTGGTAAGGCCTCCCCTGGAGAATGCAGTGCAATTTTGGGACCCAGTCCTTAAAGGAACAGTTCAGTGTAATAATAAAATCTGGCTAAAAACAAAATAAAAAATATTTCTAATATACCTGTAGTTTGTTAGCGAAAAATGTACTCTATAAAGGCTGGAGTAAGGGGATGTCTAACATTAAAGGACAGAACACTACTTCCTGCTTTTCAGCTCTCTAACTCTGAGTTAGTCAGCGACTTGAAGGGGGGCCACATGGGATGATGGGACATAACTGTTCAGCGAGTTTGCAATTGATCCTTAGCATGCAGCTCAGATTCAAAAGCAAACGGTTATGACCCATTTAGCTGAATAATAAACTGTTGCTATTTAAATATCTAAAATGTGCAAATGTTACTAAAAAATAATTATTGCCTCATTCCTATTAATATAACCAGCTGAGATATTGCTTTTGTTTATTACCATAAGTATTTCCAGTAGTCCCATTAAAATTGAATGATCGCAAATGAAATAAAGGGCAAACTATTAACACATATTGCAAGTTTAAATTTGTATTTAGCATCTAACTTTAACTTTCTGCCATGCAGAGTCACAAGAATCTATTTCAGGAGAAGTTATACATGGAACTGAATTCTGATTGACTGATTCTTTAGAACAAATTGTTTCTGAGTTGCAACAGTTATGTCAACATAAAACAGCAGATATACAAGGTATGCTATTTATAAACATAATACACTTTAAGCTGCCTATGGAGTAGGTTAGTTTATAGCAATAAAAACATAAAATGGGTCTTTATTCATTTTAGTAATTAACCTATTACTTAAAGGCATAAGAAATATGCACAGGACAATAATAGCTATTTGATAATCCTATCTGTTTATGGCTGATTAAAATTAACTTTTAGTATGTTATAGAATTGTTAATTCTAAGCAACTTTTCAATTGGTCTTCATTTCTTTTTATAGTTTTTTAAATAATTCCGGTTTTTCAAATAGGGATCGCACCCATCTACAAAAACAAAGCTCTATATTCTATAAGGATACAAATGTATTTTTATTGCTACTTTTGATTACTCATCTTTCAGGTCCTCTCCTATTCATATTCCAGTCTTTTTTTCAAATCAATGGTATGGTAATTTGGACCCTAGCAACCAGTTTAAACTGGAGAGCTGTGGAAAAAAACGCAAAATAACTCATAAATCACAATGAATAAAAAAAATTAAAAACAATTGTAAATTAAATGAGAATATCACTCTCTACATCATGCTGAAAGACTTTCAAGTGAATGTAAAGAGATCTTAAACTGAAAAGTTGTTAAAAAATTACTTTTATATTAGGTAATAATGTAAAGGTAATTTACTTATTAATGGTTTATTTGAAGCAGGCAATGAGAGCTTTTCTTTGCAGTTCACGTTTGAGCAACACCACTCCTGTGTCAGCTAAAACTTCCTGCAGGTCCTTTGCAGTCATATTGGGGCAGCAACATTAATCATTATTAAGAGCAAAACACACACTCTAGTTGTTTTTTTTTTTTTTATATATATAAATAACACAAAGATACTTTATTGCAAAATATACTTATTTGCCATCTGCTTGTTACATTTCAATAACACCCCTCTGCTTTTCTTGAAACTGGGATGCTTTGTTTATGGTGGGTGGCAATTCTTATAAAGTATTCATTTAACTGATTTGTCTATGTGGCTGGTGTATCATAATGAGTAACGAAGCAAAGGGCAATGGGTGCATTTACAAGGTTTAAAAAAGATGCCCAGTAAATGTGTAACATATCCGTTATGCACAACAATAATAAACACATAAAGAGTGAGAGATTTAGTCCAATGCAATAGGATTAACAGAGAGCCACTGCAGATTTATCCATTATAGGAAGATGTGAGCATAAGAAATGCTGTGAAACAGGCATGCATAATATATTGGTGTGATCAGTGTCAGACTGGGGCACCAAGGGTCTACACGAAAAATTGATATTATAAACATTGCAAACGTGGTAATTTTCAGACATTATATAGAAAATGCACAATTTTGGAAAAATTTGGAATAGAAAGATATATTTGCCCATTTTGGATTTAGCAAAAGTTTAAGTTTGAATATTTTAATAAATAAGTCTTGGTGAATGACTCACAATATAGCTATTAATTTGGGTTATATGGCAGCATAGAACCCACCATAGTCTGCATTACAATTGATTAAGTGACCATCTTAATCAAATGTTTTCCTAATCTCTGACAAAGCCCAACATTAGATTTTCAATAGCAGTTCAGAGTACAATGAGCATGACCAGTGTCACTGGCCTAAGAAGATGGAATTATTACTGTTAGTTGACTGCTGAACCTCATTCCTGGTACAGTAAGGTTCTGTAAATAAAATCAATAATTTCTAGTTATATTCGTTTAACCTTTAGTTCTCTTTTTTTAACAAACATCTGATTGGCTGCTATGGGTTACATTTCTTCATTAAGCCCTTTTGCAGCTCCCACTGCTTATATTGACTTAGACCTGTAGTTCAATAGCAAAGTTCAATGAAGAATTGGTGTAAAAGTTGTTAGCATGACATTTCCACAAGGAAATAAAATCATATATAAATTTGCTCAAAATGAGAGAGAGTTCCATCAGAAAATGTATCATTTTAATTGTTGTAACATAGTAAGTTAGGTTGAAAAACATGACACAACTCCATCAAATGTAACCTTTTAACTCTATTTTAATCTGCCTAACTGCTAGTTGATCCAGAGGTAAGCAAAAAACCCCATTTGAAGCCTTTCCAATTTGCCTCCGGGGGGGGAAAAAAAATCCACCCTGACTCCAAAATGGACCTGACTACTCCCTGGATCAACTTGTACTATGAGCTATCTTCTATAACCCTGTATTTCCCTCCCTTGCTAAAAAGCTATCCAACCCCTTCTTAAAGCTATCTAATGTATTAGCCAGTACGACTGATTCAGGGAGAGAATTCCACATCTTCACAGATCTCACTGTAAAAAAAAAACCCCTTCCAGTTCTCTTATCTACTGGTAAATACAGCATTAGAGAGATTATTATGTGTTCCCCTTATATATTTATACATAGTTATTGTATCACCCCTTAAGCGCCTCTTCTCCAGAATGAACAACCACAATTTAACCAGTCTTTCCTCATAGCTATGAGTTTCCATACCTTTTACCAGCTTAGTTGCCCTTCTCTGCACCCTCTCTAATTCAATAATGTCCTGTTTGAGCACTGGAGGCCATATTCTAGATGGGGCCTTACCAGTGCTCTATAAAGTGGAAGAATGACCCCCCCCCCTCCTCCCGTGAATCAATGCTCCTTTTAATGAAGCTCAAGACCTTATTTGCCCTTGATGCTGCTGACTGGCATTGCTTTCTAAATCAAATGCAGCTGTCTGGTACTTGAAATCAAGGGTCTTTACAGGCCAAGCATTATTTTTATCTCAGAAAAGGACAGGTATTCGCTTTATCCCCAAGTAATGACAGGTGACTCAGCCAGAATAGATTCATTATTAAACATTACACCTGGGGTCCTGTAAGGATGGATTTAAATTTTGCCCTGACATGGCCTTGAGGCTAGGTGCTTGACAAATCTGATACCAATTTACCCAACTGGCAGCTGGCATTATCTGTGCTGAGCACTTCTTTTCTTAGTATATTGTGAATCTTTATGTTACCTCACAGAAAACATACATGGGTGTCCAGGTTTTTTATAATGCAATAAATGTTAGTTATTTTTGTAACTGTTTTAGAAAAGCCAGCAAATTAACATTAAGTTGCATTATTCTGGACTGTTAAATACTATAGTTTTTCTTGCTGTTTAAATGTCATTGCTTTTGACATTTGTGACCACCAAACATTGTGCATTATTTCCTAATAACTTTGCCCTGAAGAACACACTTTAGCAGTGTCGGACTGGGGTGCCTGGGGCCCACCAGAAAACCTCATCTCAAGGGCCCACCCCCGGTACAAAATAGTGTCCACTAATATCAAAATTAACATTTTTATTTAAAAAAAAAATGGATATAAAATAGACATGTCATGTTATCTCTAGTTGCTACTAACATGGTGCTCTGCTGACCAGACATGCTGCCGACGGTAGAGAGGAGGACAGACGGGAAGAAGGAGAGAGGCGACAGGGGGTCACAGGGCAACACAGCAGATGCCTGGGAATGGCCAATTCATGGTCACATGCAGTGCTTTAAGGGGGGCATCGGAGGGGAGAAACAAGGGGGAGGTAAAATGAAATACCTGACTGTGCTGCAGATGGCGATCGGACCGACTCCTTCCAATAGAGAGTATGTGCTGAGTGTGGAGCTGCTCTGCTGGAGACTGGAGTGAGGGAACAGAACGGGCCAATGATTGTCAGGGCAACCCTTACAATCGGTTAATCTAAAGCCGCACCTAGAATTATGTGGGAGGGACTCAGACCCTGGTTAAGTGCTTAGCTGCCTCCTGCCTGAAACGTAGAATTTACGTGCAGGCAGCTGAGGGTGGAAGTGATTGAAGTGGGTCGGCGGAGGGCTCTATGGCAAGTACTTACCGGTAACATTTGTGATTCAATTATAGTGCAGTCCATGCTGCCTACATATGTGTCACCAGGACCGCACAGTCACGGGCCCATCGAAGCTGTTTTTTTCCAGATACCCCGGTAGGCCAGTCCGACCCTGCACTTTAGTTGTCTGAGATCCCTCAAAGTCAGAGTTTAAATCTGATACATTCATTTGTACATTCAACTCACCCATAGGCATTGCCCTCGTAGATCCTGTAGCGCTTAAATCTCTTGGAACCTCACCCTCTTTCTGTGCTGATTGCACTGCTGCACCAGATGCTCCAAACTCTCTCTTTCACCTTGCCTTCTTGAGGGCCCTGCCTCCTCCTATTGTCTCTGCACTCTTTCCTTCCTTTATTGCAGCCAACTCTCCTCCTCAGGGCTGTAACTAGGGTTAGGCAGAAGAGGCACTGGCCTAGGGTGCAACGGAAAGGGGGCACTCGGCAGGTACCTGTCTTCTGCCTACCCCCAGTCCAAGTTCACTGCTCTCCCCTCCGGCGCTCTCCCCTATCTGCCCCTCTCCCCTCCCCTCCGATGCTCTCCCCTGTCTACCTCCCTCCCCTCCGACGCTCTCTCCTGTCTACCTCCCTCCCCTCCGACGCTCTCTCCTGTCTACCTCCCTCCCCTCCGACACTCTCTCCTCTGATGCTTCCCCTCCGATGATCTCCCCCTGCCCCCCTCCCCTCTGGCACATGCGCATTCACACTGCGATCGAGAGGGGGCTGCGTCTGCATGGTGTAGGAGCGTGGTGGCTGGCGGGGTTGCCCATCCCCCATTCCCCCTCATCTGACAACTCCTCTTCCCTGCTATCCCCTTCTCTGGCAGTGCACCCTCCACGAAAGGTGGCTCTCTATTGTTCCTGGCTGGGGGCAGACAGATGGGTAATCTGCAAATACACCTACAGGGGGAGGGAGCCCTGCCTAAACTCGTCTCAGCCCTAAGAGGCCTCATTCCCCATAGCCTTTCTTTCCCCACCAGGGATTTATGTTCACCAGCCTCTGGAACTATCTTGCTGGCAGCAAGACCCCTTCTGCAAGGTACTGTCTCTCCCAGCAGCACCCACTTCCCCTCCAGTGTCCGGAGAACTCTGAGGTGTGGTAGCCCTTTTACATTTCCAGGTAGCACCTCTCTCTGCTGCCAGGGGATATTAACCCTACCTGTGCTGAGTATCCCTCTGCATCTCATATCTTGCAGCTTAAATGCACTCTTTTCATGGCACTTTCACAAGACAGTGATGTTTCCCAAACACCCCATCACACCTTATATATTAAAAAATACAAAAAAAACTCAAATTAATAAAATTGTGGAAAAAAACTTAAATCTGAAACAACACTGAAGATAAAAACTCCCATCCTAGAGATCTTAGCATAGTAAAACTATGTTCAACAAAGCCATACATTTTTGTATTTAATTTTAAGTGTTGATACAAATTGTGGGAAAAAAATATCAAAATGTTGATAAACCTCCTTACCCCTGTTATTTTTAATAACCTAGGGAAGTATGGGTCCATAACTGACATCTTTTTACAATACAATTCAATACAATTTACAAGTACAATTCTTTCTTATGAAGGTAGCGGTGATGTAACAAAATGTCATTTTGCCCTAATAATATCTCATTTTAAGGACTCTGATTACTTGGCCCGGATCTGTGGGCAGGCCACAAAGGCCCGAACCTAGTGTGGCAAACATTTAATTCTCCCGCCCTCCCAGGGGCACAATTTTTTAAAAAATGGCTCTGCTGATTAGTGACCATTTCTACTTTCAGATATTAATTAATATCTTTAATGTACACATATCCAGGTCATACTTTCAAAATTCTATACATTTTATTTTTTATACTACTTTTATATTTCAGTTCTATTGCCATTGAGCAGAACTACTTTTGTAAACCTGAAACAAATCGACATCATGATATAATGGTTGCTCTGAGTGGTTGTATAAAAGTATATAGTGGGGAAGGAATCGATTCATCAGGAAGGCATTGTCATTGTTCTGCTATATTAATACGTATCGCTTCAGTGTTAATGGATTTGTACGCTTGGGGCTCTATGTAGAATACTCAGCACAGACGCATGAGGCTGCCTGTTGATTGTATTCATTATCACAGGAAAAAGCAAATGGATGTATTAAAGCAAAGGACTGCATCATGCCTCTATTTCTAGTGTACTGGCCTTGGTCTCTGCTGATTTATAATGATACATAAGAAGTGTCCTCAAAAGCACTTGAAAGCTGTTTCCCAGACAGGATATATGAAATGGATCCAATGGCTATATTTTAGCTGAATGAAATATTTTGCTCATACTTGTTCCATTATTTATCATTATTATTGTACAACCTCACACCAGACTTCAGACTGGAACTTTGTTGAGGAATATCAAAATATTTTGCAATAAATAATATTTCTGAAATTATATGTAGGTGGTTTGAAATTAGTTATGTCAGGCAGGGATGAGAAAATTATTTTTCTTTAGATTAGAGCACGCTTTTTGGCCCTTATTCACTGTAATAGGTATTCTTGAAACTACCACTGAATTACTAATAGACCAGTGTTTTAATTTCTCTGTAACTTTTCTATAAATTTTCAAAAGAGAAATTTTTCACAAAACTGTTTAAAAAATTTGCCACTCGTCTTGTTTCCCAAAAAAACAAAAGACACACAACAAAAAAGAGGTGTGACAAGCGCATAGTTCATTTTATTCTTCCCCTCTCCTTCCACATTAACCAGGGATCTAAACGGTCCCACTGTCTACATATGGACATACGCATAAATTTATGGATTATTCATTTTAATGTGGGATACAAAGCACCCAGATATTATCTGTTGGTGGTCAGATTTATCATTTGCAAATAAATTAAATAATTGCAAAAAAAAGTTTATCAAATTTTTTGCCCACACAAATTGTGATTTACACATTTGGGTAAAAATCATTGTAAAGAAAAGTCATGGTTGAAATTAGTCACAATTGGTTGCAGTGAGTGGTGGGTTTTTTTTCAAATCTTTCCAGAGAACACAGTTTCTATGGGCCTATGTTTTAAAAATGTCTCTTTTGCTGAACTTCACGTAATAGAAGAAATTAATCTACAATTTACAAGAAAAACAAATGTAGAACTTAACCTGAAAAGGTACTGGATGTCATTGGATTCTTCTTCACAAGGAGTTGACCACCTTTTATATGGGGTCGGATTGGTTTTCTAGGGTCTTTTTCATTCACCTTTGAATTTCTCTCTATATGAATCTCTGTGGGTAGATCAAAGTAGTAATTGTGCATGCACGTATGCAAGGAGAATGTGCTGATTCAATGAACAATTCAGCGGCATATTTGATTTCTTAAAAGAAATTTAATTGCTCATTCCTCACACTTAAAAATTCACTTTATTCAGGATAAATTATGGATTCCAATCAAAAAAGCAGTGCAAAATGTCTGATTTATTCCATGGCAGCTTGTTACTTTCTCAGAGATGACAATATATCCTCCCAAGTAAGAGAAATAGGAGCAAAAGGTGAGTGTTCAAGACGGAGACTACTGTAAGGATTAAATAGAGCCTATTCAGACAGGCAATAGGACTTGGATTGTGCTGTGCTGGCTGTTTGTGAAAGGGCAGGATCATGCATAATGAACTGACATGGCTGAAAGAGAAGAGAGGCTGCAGGATCAGTAGAAAAGATACAATGTAGAAAGAATGACATTGCAGCTACAACTGGTTACAGGATCGAACTGGACCATTGGGTGCCCCTCGGGACTGCAACCAAAAGAGCCCTCCTGGCAGTCACTGGGCGCCCCGCATCCCAACTTTTAAAGTATGTACCCCACGCGCATGCACTAACAGCAGTGAGGTGCCCGCAATGCCTGAACAGCGGCGATCACATGTGCGCACAATGCAGCACTAATCAGGGGAGCAGGTTTGGGCCAGCGGGGGCCTATGAGGGCCCGGGCCCACCGGATCAGTTTGACCCTCACTGGTAAAACATTTTAATTGTCACTTAATGCTGGAGAAAGAGTTGTACAACTGTAAAGCTCAAAAAGTGGACCAGGAAAAGTGTATAAAGTTAGAGGCCAAAGTGATAAGGTTGCCCTTATTTACATATATATGAAGTAGCTTCAGACCCAACTAACAGTCAGTCAAACTGAGGAAAAGTGATCAAAATCTGAAGTTTAGAGGAAAATGATCCTGCAGAAAAAAAACTGTGTAGGCTACATGATTGGGTATTGCATGTTGGAACAACAACAAATCACAATTAACAGCTCAGTATCAATGAGAAAGGAGTCCAACCGATAAAGGACTGGCTACTACTGCTGCAATACAATTAGGCTGAAACTATTTATTCTGTAGGTACAGTGCAAAGCCTAAGAAAAACAGATACTATATCATCAGACATTGTTCGACCAACAAACTACACTGCCTAAGGGTAAGGCCAGACGAGGAGATTCGGGGAGATTTTGACGCCTGGCGACTTATCGCCATGTCTTTTGCGTGACTATCTCCCCGAACTGCCTCAGCGTCTTTTCCCCATAGGCTACAGCGCAAAATCGCCTGCGCTAATGGACACGCGGCGATGTGTTTTCAATCGTCGCCCAAAGTTGCCTCAGTGAGGTGATAAGTCGCCAGGCGACAAAATCTCCCCGAATCTCCTCGTCTGGCCTTACCCTTAGAAGAGTGGATCCTTTACCAACCCTAGCACATACATTATAAGTAACATTTTATTTCAGCCCAAAACACCATAAACCCTGCTCATCACAAGTCACATGTTTATTTTTAGAACAACAACAAAAAGAATCCCAAATTGCACTCTGTAATTATAAATTCATGCAACAAATTTTTATTTAGTCGTTTGGTTTAAGTTACCCTTCACCACTCCATAGTTCAATAATGCAAATTGATTACTTAAAATGCACTGTTTAAATTTATACATTCATCACTTAAGTTCATAATTAAATCAGATATTTTAATTCATTAAATTCAGAAGTTCATAGTTTAGATTCATTTCTTCCATGAGCGTTTGTTCCAGAATTCATTTCACCAGTTTAAAAATAGAAAAGCAATGATCCTTAATTCATCTGTTAAAAAACACAAACACGGAAGAGGAGAGAGGAGCTTATTGTAACAAGTTATCCAGGCTTTGTGAGATAGGACACGCCAAGTCAAAGAGTTATAGCATTGGCCTTATATACAGCCTGCAGCTCTGTGTTAATCCCTGTGAGCCGCACTGATTTCACAGATCCGGTGTAACTGGTTACATTGTTTCTAACGTAAGGCAATGAAACAAAACAGTTTCCAGTCTCAGGGAGATCAGAAGCACTTATTCACACATGTTACAAAGTAAGGTAACAATTCTGCTGTAGGCAGTGTTAGAGTCAACATCAAAGGTTTGAATGCGCTGCATGCGCTTTTCTTTTTAGTTATCCACGACCATTTGTGAGTACTGGTATAACATAGATTTATACTCATCTGCCTCTAGTGCTCTGGTCAGTCCACCGGATTTCTGACATCAAGATAGATGTGATTTTCAAAGAGCGTGTTGGAAGCGCGTTCCTCTTTGTCGTATCTCAAAGATATAATAGCCTTTTTTTTCCCGCCAAATCCAATGTGACAGACGATACTCTCCACTCTCCACTCTCCAAACGTGTTAAGCAGCCTACATATGTTTCGCCATTGTTTGGCTTCCTCAGTTGATGAGCCCATGTATTTTCAGATGCTTAGTCTGGTGATTTTTTTTAAAATAATAAAATGTTTTCCCCATATAAAAACAGCAATTGCTGTTCTACTGTCATTTTAAACGTCTGAACAACTGTTCCTTTATATCCAAGTGTTAAAATGAGATATTGGCTCTCTAGGTTGCTAGCAACCCTTTGTATTTCACTGAAGGAAAACACAATCCTGGATGTTTTTACTGGATAGCCATGCAATATTTCCTTTGCAGCAAGATTTGACATTAATTTAATCAACACATACTTTTGTGTTTTTCATGCACCAATGAGGCGAGTTCAGCAGCACCCCGCAGGTGGGTGAACCTCGCAGGTTACCTGGGGCAGCAAAAAGCAGCTCCAGGTAACATTAAGAGCAAAATTTCCAGTTATCAAACCAAAAAAAAAACGACTTTTCTAGGGCAGAGAGTGCAATTGTCTTTGCATTATCATCCTGGACTGTCATGGACCCCACCCTGGCCTGGAAAGATCATAGTTACATAGTTAAATTGGGTTGAAAAAAGACAAAGTCCATCAAGTTCAACCCCTCCAAATGAAAACCCAGCATCCATACACATACCCCTCCCTACTTTTAATTAAATTCTTTATACCTATACTAACTATAGAGCTTAGTATCACAATAGCCTTTGATATTATGTCTGTCCAAAAAATCATCCAAGCCATTCTTAAAGGCATTAACTGAATCAGCCATCACAACATCACCCGGCAGTGCATTCCACAACCTCACTGTCCTGACTGTGAAGAACCCCCTATGTTGCTTCAAATGAAAGTTCTTTTTACTTCTAGTCTAAAGAGGTGGCCTCTGGTACGGTGATCCACTTTATGGGTAAAAAGGTCCCCTGCTATTTGTCTATAATGTCCTCTAATGTACTTGTAAAGTGTAATCATGTCCCCTCGCAAGCGCCTTTTTTCCAGAGAAAACAACCCCAACCTTGACAGTCTACCTACATAATTTAAGTCTTCCATCCCTCTAACCAATTTAGTTACACATCTCTGCACTCTCTCCAGCTCATTTATATCCCTCTTAAGGACTGGAGTCCAAAACTGCACTGCATACTCCAGATGAGGCCTCACCAGGGACCTATAAAGAGGCATAATTATGTTTTCATCTCTTGAGTTAATGCCCTTTTTTATGCAAGACAGAACTTTATTTGCTTTAGTAGCCACAGAATGACACTGCCCAGAATTAGACAACGTGTTATCTACGAAGACCCCTAGATCCTTCTCATTTAAGGAAACTCCCAACACACTGCCATTTAGTGTATAACTTGCATTTATATTATTTTTGCCAAAGTGCATAACCTTGCATTTATCAACATTGAACCTCATTTTCCAGTTTGCTGCCCAGTTTTCCAATTTAGACAAATCACTCTGCAAAGTGGCAGCATCCTGCATGGAACCTATAGTTCTGCACAATTTAGTATCATCTGCAAAAATAGAAACAGTACTTTCAATGCCCACCTCCAGGTCATTAATAAACAAGTTGAAAAGCAAGGGACCTAGTACAGAGCCCTGAGGTACTCCACTAACAACACTGGTGCAATTAGAAAATGTTCCATTTACCACCACTCTTTGTAGTCTATCTTTTAGCCAATTCTCTATCCAGGTACAAATACTATGTTCCAGGCCAACATTCCTTAATTTAACCAGTAACCTTTTGTGTGGCACTGTATCAAATGCTTTAGCAAAGTCTAAGTAAATCACATCCACTGCCATCCCAGAATCGAGGTCTCTACTTACATTCTCATAAAAAGAAATTAAGTTAGTCTGGTTAGTCTAGTCTTTACGCATAAAACCATGCTGGCACAAACTCATAGTATTATGATTTGCTATGAAGTCCAGTATCTTATCCTTTATTAACCCTTCGAAAAGCTTTCCTATCACTGACGTCAGACTAACTGGCCTGTAGTTTTGAGGCTGAGAACGGGATCCTTTTTTGAATAGAGGCACCACATTAGCAATTCGCCAGTCTCTCGGCACTATGCTAGATCTCAATGAATCCTGAAAAATTAAGTAAAGAGGTTTGGCAATCACAGAGCTAAGCTCGCTAATTACCCTGGGATGAATACCATCTGGCCCGGGACCTTTGTTAATTTTAACATGTTCTAGTCTCTTTTGAATTTCTTCATGTGTGAACCATGCATCATTAGTTGTATTACTAGAATTGGTACTATTAAGAAGGAAACCTTCACTTACTGGTTCCTCATTTGTGTAGACAGATGAAAAATCTGCGCTTTTATTTTGTTTTCATCAACCAGCTGACCCCCCTCTGATAGTAAGGGTCCCACCCCTTCCTGCTTCATTTTTTTTACTATTAACATATTTAAAAAATAATTTTGGATTTTTTTTACTGCTTGCTGCAATATCCTTTTCAATATTAATTTTTGCTTGCCTTATAGCTTCTTTGCATGATTTATTGGCCTCCTTGTACCTTATAAATGTTTCGGCTGTACCAGCTAACTTGAAAGCCTTAAAAGCACGTCTTTTCTTACCCACCTCAACACCAAGCTTCTATTGAACCAAAAAGGTTTTGCTTTGCAACGACGTTCCTTGCTTACAAGTGGAATATACTGACAAGTATATTTATTAAGCATCATTTTAAAGACTTCCCATTTTTGTTCTGTGTTTAACCCTGTGAAAAGCATTTCCCACGTAATATGTTGCAGAGATGCCCTTATACTGTCAAAGTTTGCAAGTTTGCTGAAATTTAGTGTTTTAGTTACTCCCTTATAGAATTGCTTTTGCAACAGAATCTCAAAGGAGACCATGTTATGATCACTATTCCCTAAATGCTCACCCACACAAATGTTAGAGATGAGTTCAGTATTGTTAGTTATTACAAGGTCCAAAAGAGAGTTATTCCTAGTAGGTTCTTGAACGAGCTGGAATAAAAAGTTGTCATTCAGCATATTTACAAACCTACTAGCTTTTTCTGTCTAAGCAACCCCATTACCCCAGTCAATGTCTGGATAATTGAAGTCACCCATAGCAACAACCTGACCCAGCTGTGAAGCCGCTTGTATCTGCAAGAGTAGCTGGGCTTCATACTCGACACTTATACGAGGTGGTTTATAGCATACACCAATGATAATTCTTTTTGTTACCTTTTGCACAGTCAAAATCTCTACCCAGAGCGATTCTATACCCTCACCAGTGCCAGCTATTGTTATTTCTTTAGCACATGGCTTTAATTCAGGCTTTACATACAAACACACTCCTCCACCCTTTTTAATCCCTCTGTCCCTCCTAAAAAGGGTGTAACCATTTAAATTCACAATCCAGTCACATGTTTCATCCCACCAGGTCTCAGTGATACCAATTATATCATAATTTTGAGAGCATGCAATTAATTCTAGGTCTCCCATTTTACCTGACAAACTCCGTGCATTTGCCAGCATACAGCGGAGGTTACTACTTTTACTTTTGAAATTTGCATTACTTAGTGGAGAATTATATGTAAAGTTAGTATTATTCTGTTTTCCTTGTAACAGAGGGACCTCCTTAGCTGGTAAACTGTATGCCCCCCTCACTCCACCCCCATGACCCCTTACTAACCCCACTGCCCTGTCTACCCTAGCTTCCCCATAATTCTTTATCTCACCCACCCCCCCTTGCCTAGTTTAAACACTCCTCCAACCTCTTAGCCATTCTTTCCCCCAGCACCGTGGACCCCCTTCCATTGAGGTGCAAACAGTCACGACTGTATAGTTTGTACCCCAACGAAAAATCAGCCCAGTGCTCTAGGAACCCAAACCCTTCCTTCCTACACCAAGACTTGAGCCACGCATTTAGCTCCCTAAGCTCCCGCTGTTTTCCTAAACTTGCACGTGGCACGGGCAAAATTTCAGAAAAGATGACATTGGAAGACCTTTCCTTGATCTTAGAGCCTAGATCCCTGAAATCACTCTTTAAGGTCTTCCATCTACCATTTATTTTGTCATTAGTACCGATCAGACCACGAAAGCCGTCTCAGCGGGGGGTTAAGAATCTCCCCTGTTCCCCTACTCATTAATTATTTACCCTAGGGAGTTATAATATGGGCAGTTATTGCTAAATAGTTCCTTATGAGAGATCTTTTAAATTTTGTCTTATTATGAATAGTAGAGATTGAAATTGAATGCACTTATAATTCAAGGGGAAAATAATCTATTCAGTGGTTACTTGCTATTTCGTAGACCTTATTTCTGCATTCCTACAACCCCTCCTCTTGCTTGGATGTGATTTGAAGTGATTTGATACATAATGCCACAGTAATCATGGTGTAACGTCCCTTCTAGGATTACTATTTCTGAACATTACCATTTAATAAGGATCCTGTTTGTGCTTTGCAATGCCCTTGAGTAATTTTTAGAGTAATTTTCTAGCTAAAATGCACTGAAGGCAGATACTAAGAATTACGTATAATCTACATGTTCAAGGGATTTCTACATTTTGTTCAAGCATTGTTTTGTTCATTTCGGCAAAACAGGTCCTTACTTTCCTAAGTCAATTGACATTAAAATCATACTTTTAATCTACTAGACCAGCACACTAGTATGCTCCTGATAAGTCCCCTTGTATGGAAGACCCAAAATGTATGAAATTCCCAAGCACAGATCTTAGAAATGGCTTGAAAAACATTTCTCCTTAAAGAGAACTCTCCTACCATGTGACCTAATATTGATTTATTTTACGTAGTTTATGAGCTAAGGTTGTCAACGTTTCCTTTGATTACTGGGGATTATGATGAATGCAGCATTATTCTGAAATCCATTCCCCATCATTAACTGACAGTTCCTTTGCTGATGCCTGCATCATCAGTCCTCTCACAACATTGTTCACTGTGTCCAATTCCAGGTACCAGTTTAATATTAAAATACTCTTCTTGTCTTATTCATTATAGATTTGTTCCACTCTACCCTTCAAAGCTTTCTTTAATCACTACCATCTCACTTTTGGTCACTCAATACATTAAGATATTAGCAGTGCACCCCAGGAAGACAATTGTAACCACTTTTATTTTTCTGATTGTCATACGAGATAAGGGGAAATTAGTAGGCTATCTGGCTTGCCTGTTGATTAAAAAATCACTATGGCTGGATCTAGCATAAAGGTTCCTTTATATGAAAGGTTTCCATTTATTTTAAAAAATCAAGACTGGATACAGTACAGATGGTAGATTAACAATGAAGTCAATGGCGATATGTAAAATATGTGGTGTTACAAAAGTTCTAATCATGGATCTGTGGCTGTGGAGAGTTAATTTCTTGGGTTAAATATTGAACATGGAACAGTGGAATAGGAGGAGATGGGAACTTTACATTCAAAGAGACGTTTCTGCCCACCATTTAGTATAACAAAAGGGAGCTAGAAATTTGTTGTTCTGGTGCTCCAGTATGTTCAGGTACTAATTCCAAATATTGTAAAACAATGAACCTTTTAATTCTTTATCTTGAAGTGCCAAACTCCACTGGAGCTGAATTTTGTATAATAGTTTGCATTCCCATAGCTCCTTTGGTGGTAGTGGTGTGCTGATCCACAATTCCAATTGTTTTTTCTTCTGTAAGAAAATGTCCACCTGTACGATATTTCCTGTCTTACAAGTGTCTATGGGCTTGGGAAATAGTCCTAATAATATCTATGGATTTTTATGAATCACAGGAATATAAAACTTCATCCTAAAGGGCATTGAGTGCTGTGCCAGACATAAAGCTTGTTCTAGGCTGCCATAAGTGTATTTGCATTTTGCAAAAATGTATGCTCTTTAAAGGAGTCAGAGGACCATGTCCTGGGAGTACACTGCTAATATGGGCAATTGTGCTTTTGGCATATTGGCAGAGATTTGAGCAATAGTAATGTTTGGAACCACTTTCAACCATCTAGATATCCCCTCTTTGCAAAAGTTGTGATCTATAATTGGTTTCATAATAGGGTATACCCGAGAAGCCAGCACCATACCAGGCTAGGCAACCTGGCTGATCATATACTCCTTGTCCTGCATGCGCATTTGTCAATGAACGAGCAAGGGCTCACATGCACAAATTATTGTATTTCTGTTTGTTTTGCCGACTGGCGGTCGTGCGTTTAAAAATATGTGGGAGGTGAGGGAATAAGAGTCTGGACTAAAGGAAGGCTACATATCTGTTTACAGACTATGATTGTGGTAAAGAGAAGGCAGTTGGTTTGACAGTGTTGCAGAATTTCAGAAGGCAGTGCTTGTAGTAGGTATAATAATGAGATGTTGCATTGGTCTTGATGAAAACTAGTTGCATATTATCGCCAAAAAACTGTGTAAAAAGCTGTGTCAAATATCGCATGGCGTGTGTAACTTTACACCATCTGAACGCCAGATTTGCTGCCACTATTCTACATTGCTTCCAGTAGAAGTCACTCAGAAAAAAACTTTTTACACAGTTTTTTACACAGGGAAGCCTGATGTTTTTTGGTGTATTGTTCCGCCATTTTTTACACAGCATAATAAATATGCCCCTAGTGTATGTTCTTGTGGCGTTTACCCAGTTAGTAGCAATAGCATAAAGGTAGAAACGTAAACATTAACTCATTTAAAAAGGAATCGCCTTGCCATAGCAGAAATATTTGGGCACATTAGTGAAATGATCTGCCACTTGGTCTATACTGCTGCCTGTGTGCTGAAGGTGTTCGCAATAGACACGAACTGGCATGGAGTTTATAGTACTAGCACGTCAGTACGTCTATTGATACCTTCAGCCCTAAAGAAGTATGTGAAGCGGCGCATCACAGTACGTGTCTATTGCTAACTTCTTCAGCACACAGGCAGCAGTATAGACCATGGGGCAGATCATTTCACTAATGTGCCCAAATATTACTGCTATGGCAAGGCGATTCCTTTTTAAATGAGTTAATGTTTACGTTACTACCTTTATGCTATTGCTACTAACTGGGTAAACGCCACAAGAACATACACTAGGGGCATATTTATTATGCTGTGTAAAAAATGGCGGAACAATACACCAAAAAACATCAGGCTTCCCTGTGTAAAAAACTGTGTAAAAAGTTTTTTTCTGAGTGACTTCTACTAGGCGATTCCTTGTTTAAATGAGTTTAAATGAGTGCTGTAGGTGTTAGCAATAGACACGTACTGGCATGCAGTTTACTGTACTGGCACGTCAGTACGTCTATTCATACCTTCAGCCCTAAAGAAGTATGCTATATAAATAAATGATGATAAATGATGATGATGAAGTATGTGAAGCGGCGCATCACAGTATGTGTCTATTGCTAACTTATTCAGCACACAGGCAGCAGTATAGACGATGGGGCAGATCATTTTACTAATGTGCCAATGGGCAATTCCTGATCGCACTGTGCTGGGGGGGGCTGCATTATTATTAATTTCATGATGGAGGCTGAGGGCCAGTGTAAATTTGAAGACGGGACACATTTGGCCCCCGGGCCGCACTTTGGACATGCCTGATTTAGCAGCTTTGTAAGACAATACCACCGTAAGAGTAAACAAGTTGAAAGAGTGGTGAAAAGATTCTGGCCCATCCTGCAGGGTGATAAATCACTGTGTAAAGTATGCTCAGAACCCCCATTGTTCTGATACAAAAAAGGTCGTACTCTGAGGGATTCCCTATGTGCAGACCTGAAAGAAAACTTGACAAAGTTTTTTTTATTCCAGCGGGCTGCAAAAAAAGGCACATTCCCCTGCCTAAGGTGCTTGTGCTGTTCTACTGTGATAAAAGGAGACTCAATCAGTCACCCCATGAGAGGTAACAAAATTAATCTTAAATGCTAAGCTACCTGTGAAATCACAGGAGTAATATACCTTTTAAAATGCCCCTGTGGACAAGTCTATGTTGGACAAACAGTACGACCTGTAAAAGATAGGATCAAAGAACATAAGTCTGACATTAGAAATGATAAAATAAACACCCCTACAAACACATCTGTATCCAGACATTTCTCTTTTAATAACCACAATCAGTTACAATTTAAGTGGCTTGTTCTTGAGGTTGTGTATAAACCACATAGAAGTGGCGATATGAAGAAATTACTCCTTCAGCGGGAGGCAGTGTGGATTAAGAAACTGAACAACTTGGTCCCCTTTGGTTTAAATGAATATTGGAGCATTGCACCATTTTTGTGATTACTGATTTTTTACTTTTTGTTCTTAAAATAAACAGAAAATCTACTGCCCTTTCTAATGATTAATGAAAACCCACAGTGCAGTAAGAAATATAAGTAATGTAATAATTGGGCAGATAAGTATTTAAGTATAATGCATATTGTTGAATTTGATGCAAACTTGTGCTATATGATGGATTTATTGCAGCAATTTACCCTTATGGTACGCCACAATTGGCAGTACCCAGAATTGTACATATAAAGACATTGGAGAAATTATATGGATTTTAATCTATGGACTTTCTATTCACTTTAGATTCTTGGTGGTCACTTTCTCTAAAAAAAAGTTATTCGAAAATTGTACACTGTATAATTGTTATTTAATTGAGCCCAAAAGGACCTTTTGTGTATTGTATATATATTATAATTAAGGGCTAGGCTTAATACGTCACTCCACACAGCTGTGGCCCATCCCAAATAATTACACTGGAGGGTTTGGTATACTCTTTATATTGTATGTTGGGGTGCATTGTGGGTATCACTTGAAAAAGGGCTTTGCCCGAAACATGTTGTGGAATAAAACTTTTTGCAGTTAATCTGTGAGTGCTGGCTCTATTTTCGCATATACTAATTATCCACCTTACATGCACAAAGGCAGGGCCGAAGGCACACATAAGGCAGCATTTGGAACCAGTTACACTACACAGAATTGATTTCCTGTAAATCTAATGCTATGTAGTCCCTTGTGACTTCCTCTGATTGCAGTCGGAAAAAAGACAGGTTTTAAGGGAAGCCCATTTATTTCAGAGAAAGGGACCATATGCCACTTCCTTGTGCGTCTGGGTAATGTTGATAGAAATAAACAAGCTTATGAAGTCCAAGAGATATAAATGCCCAAAGGCCTATACTTATAATATGAATGAATGGGCAACATTTTTTCTGCATTGTAGCAAAGTTAGCATTAATACATTTTAGGTACACATTTGTTATATTGCCAATGTATAAATGAACAGCTTATTACCATTGTAAAATCAATAAATCAGTACCATTTAATCAAGGAACAATTCAGAATAAAATTAAACTAGGTAAATACGCTGTGCAAAATAAAAAAACAATATAGTTAGTTAACCAAAAATGTAATCTATAAAGGCTGAAGTGAACAGATGTCTAACGTAAACTAAAATAGAATTAAAAATGTCCAGCTTTGCAACTCTTAGTTAGTCAGTGACTTGGAGGGGGGCCACATAGGACATAACTGTTCAGTTAGTTTGCTTTTGATCCTTAGCATGCAGCTCAGATTCAAAAGCAAACTAACTAGAGGTTTGAGAGATGCAAAGATGTATCTTTAAGTCTTCTCTTCTACAGAGATTCCATGTAAAGGAGAGTTTCTTTAATAACCAGAAAGAATGGTTTCATTGAACATGGAATTTCAGGTAAAGTGTTGTGTACCGTGTTAACCAGTTGAACAAGTAGAATATAAGGAGCTCACAGCTAGTATTTATTATCTGCACCTGTTTATAGACTTACATCATAAAGTAGGATGCTCAAAATAATAACTTTGGAGCTGCAATAAAACTTTTAATAGCCAAGTATCTGCTCTTTCACTTTTCGAGGTTGACGAAAGCTCCTAATATTTGCTCCCCCTAACTGCGTGACAAATAAGTGTACAAAAGGTCAATACTTTTTTGTTGTTTTTCCTGCTCAATTAAATAGCACATCTTCTCTAATGCTAGCAGCAGAATTAAATTAATTATATAGCACACAATTGGATAAGAGAAAATCCAATTATGTGGCCTGCTGCCTCCAGTAGGTTTGCACAAACAAGAAACCTAGGGTTTTAATAAACTCAGGAAACCAAAAAAGCTGTAATCATTGCTGCACACATGTGAAGAAAATAAGAGCTAACCCTAGCTCATTATAGGTATAAACATATGGACAGTGTCTTGTATCTGAAACCCTCATTATGAAGAGCTTGCAAAGGTTTATTAACATCCCAGCCAGGCATTTGCAGGCCTTCCTATCATATGAATAAGATCTGAGCATTAGGGAAAGAAAAAGGCTATAATCCAATTTCAGCCATTTATTATGCATACTCTGAAATTTGTGTTTTCATTGAATACAGGTTTGTTTTTCTTCACTTTGTTATAAATTCCTGCTTCCACATTGCCATTTCCATCTGTCTTTAGCATTTGTAAAGAATTGGGCTTGCCAAAGGCTTCCTAGAACTGAAAATTTAAGTAACAATACAAAGCCAAAAATGTATGAATCATACAGTCTCATGGCCTCTTTTAATAATAAGAGCGCCATGGCCAAAATTGACATTGTGGACCCAATTTCTTTATATGCAATAGCACACATGGCCTTAGAGTTGTTATAAAGCACAACTCAAAACAACCTTTGGATGTTAGTGTGGTGTTTATACAAATGGCCTGCAGGTGTCACTGTGCACATTTATAGTTATACTGTGTATACATAGTACTATCAATACTGCTTAAGCGTGATAGAGTTTGAAGTTACTGTTGTGTAATGGCTGCATAAGTCTGCTAATAAAGCACTGTTATACTCTACTCATCCTCGGCTACCCAGAACATAACAAATTGATGACGAGTTGGCTCTTCTGTCTCTGCAGCCTGCACCTTTTCTTCCAAACCCTGGTGAGCATACCATACCTTTTACTGCTTGGATCCGTATGTTTTGGAAATTACATTATTACTGCTGACCAAGGGGAGATTTCTGCTGCTAGAAAGCGTGCCCACCCCCCCTCTAGTTACGTTACTGGTATAGAAACAGCTGAACTTGTATCAAGCATCAGGTTAATGGAGTTTCCCTTGTCAGCAGAAGCAGTATTGACACTCTACTCATCCTCGGCTACACAGAACATAACAAATTGATGACGGTCAATCTCTGATGAAGTGCAGTGACACGAAACGCGTCAGACCTCATGGCGCTGTTTAAATGGTGTACCAAGATGTTTAAATAAAGGAAATGTGTTTTAAACGTTAATTTGGAAACGAGCGATTCTGTATGAAGAGGGCCCTGGAGTGCGCTGTCCAACCAATTCTCTGCAAGTTGTGGATATGTTTTCCTTGGTGATGGACTCAGGGCGGCAGCACCTGGGTCACAGCACATCCTGGGTAAGATCTTTTGTTGAACTTGATGTGAGGGGAGTTTGTACCGCTCCAAATTCATTAGCGTGAGGTCCGGGGCATGGGGCACCCGGGCCATAAATTTTGAACGGTGAGCGAGTGCTAAATCTAATTATGTACATGCCAGGAATTGTGGCCATAAATTGTGAACTGAGAGATTTCCTATTATAGCGCCAGGATTTGTGTTTATCCCAAACACACGGGTAACAACCAGCTCTCTCAAAGCTGCTACAAATTGTTCTTTGGATTCGCCATTACGCTGTCCACGTTGGCAGAATTTATATCTTTCAGCAACCACATTTACTCTTGGCACAAAAAAGTTTTTTATAGCAGTAAGAGCATTTTTATAAGTCTCATCAGGTAATGGTAATGTATAGAATATATGCTGTCCCTCTGCTCCCACGCAGTGAATAAGTAGAGCACGCTTTCTAGCAGCAGAAATCTCCCCTTGGTGAGCAGCAATAATGTAATTTTCAAAACATACGGATCCAAGCAGTAAAAGGTATGGTATGCTCACCAGGGTTTGGAAGAAAAGGTGCAGGCTGCTGCAGAGACAGAAGAGCCAACTCGTCATCAATTTGTTATGTTCTGGGTAGCCGAGGATGAGTAGAGTGTCAATACTGCTTCTGCTGACAAGGGAAACTCCATTAACCTGATGCTTGATACAAGTTCAGCTGTTTCTATACCAGTAACGTAACTAGAAGGGGGTGGGCCCTGGTGCGTGACACGCAGCCAGGCCCCCCGCCCCCTCCGTACGTGATTTTCAGGCCGGACTACAGTGGCACGCGAGCTGCCGGGGGGCCCCGGCCCGCTCGCACCCCCTGCTCCCCCGGTAGTTCTGCCACTGTTCTATACTACCAAAGGATATTTTCTTGAAATACTTTGCAAAAAATCCGCTTGTTGCACCTGCCCTGAAACTGGTCAGTTACTTAAAGGATCCAATCCCTGTGCTTGGTTGCTTACCAGTGACTGTACAATTTGAATCAAATACTGCAAAATGTGACTTTTACATTGTGAATAAGGGTACTGCTATACTTGGAAGGGATCTCTTTGCTGCATTAAACCTACAATTAATTGATGGTCTCATTACTACAGCATCAGTGCCTGCAACACAGAGCCAGCGTCTAAAATTTCACCACTTCAGCCAGTACCATTCCATGATTCAGCATGGGAAAAACTTGCTATTGATATTGTGGGTCCTTTTACAGATGCTCCTATAGACTGCAGATTTGCTAGACAAAGAGTGAGATAGCCTTATATAGCATGAGCAGCTGTGTGCTCCATCAAGGATAGTAGCAGGGAGTAGCTTCCCAAAGGCTTCTTGTTTGCCTTTAGTGCAGAGACTCAGTGGACAGGGCGTTAGGCTTTAGACTTCTTCACCCTGACTACTCCACTGGTGATCCCGATCCCCACAAAGGTATATCTGTCTTCTGGGAATTGATGTACATTTGACTGCTATGCTTTATGGGAGCGACAGTCTTCATTGTGCTGTATTATCTTCTGCTATCCTCCCTCCTCTGTGATATGCTACACCTACATCATCTCCTGTGTGAGTAAACCTGTGGTCACTTGCATTTTGCATTTGTTACAATAAACCATCCTCTTTATTTGCACCAAAGAACCTCCTGGCGTCCAATTTCTATCTTTTATATACAGTAGCCTGTGTTATGTAATTCTACTACATCTTAAAGGGATAGCTTCCACTTGACAAAGGCCCTGACCCTGTTGTGTAAGCCGCAGTGTAGCCAATGCTCTATCATACTAGTGGGTATTTGTCCAAATAGGTGCTACATTTGGCGCCCAACGTGGGCCCCACGTCCCTAACATCAGGCTGTGCTACTGTACTGTACGATTTTTCCGTGACAGGCTGCCGGACCCAAAAGGCCTCCTGCACGTATTTTTTCTGAATTTACAAATTTTTCGTACCATCACTATTAGGCCGTGGGTTCGGGCTTTGAGGTTTTTCCAGATTTCACAAATTTTTGCCTTCGCTATTCAAAGTCATCGGAGAGCGAGACTTTGCTGGTGCCTTTTTTGCCAACGCAAGTTTTGTTGGCGCCATCTTGTCCCGCACAGAAACTAATTGGCACGCTTTTTGGCACTAAGACGGTTCACGGATGTACATCACCGCCGCCATTTTGTGGAGAGATTCTTAGAAGAGGGACGCATCCATCAGTGCTCCTGCTTCTTTCTTGGGCAACACCTTAGTGGCTGTTAAAGGACTTCAGCCTATTCTCCCACTGAAAGGGATTGCAAGGGGCTAATGTCTTTTCCTGCCTGAACACTTGATTGCACAAGTATGCTTCTTATCAAATACACACAGGTTGTAGACTGTGTAAACATACTATAGCCACTCAGGTGTTCAAACATTACCAAATACAGGGTAATCACATTGTGTATGACATCACAATGGAATATCTTTGTTTACTATGCTATATAAGTTGTAGTACTACCCATAATAAATCGGAACTTGCTTTGCAACACACAAGCCTACTGTGTCGTTCTTTGCAAGACCCCTGCGCAGTGTATCTGGAGGGTGCAATCAGATGGTTTCTGCCGTGCCAAGACGAGCCGGTTCGCCTAGGGATAGCACAAGGATAGCACAGTGAAAGCCCGGGATTTCCCCTGTTCCTTTCAGCTGGTGTCAGAATTGGGATCGGTTGGATATCCAGAGGTAAGTAGAATTGCTGTCTGAACTGACGGTTTTTTCTCTTACCTTTGGCTCTTTCCAATAACCGATTTCTTGATAAAAAAAAAAAAAAAGGTTTTACCTCGTGTATGGTCGAGGCTCCTCGTGTATGGTCGAGGCTTATTTAATTGGTTCACCTCGTGTATGGTCGAGGCTAATTTGGTTCACCTCGTGTATGGTCGAGGCTTATTTGGTTCACCTCGTGTATGGTCGAGGCTAATTTGGTTCACCTCGTGTGTGGTCGAGGCTTATTTGGTTCACCTCGTGTATGGTCGAGGCTTATTTGGTTCACCTCGTGTATGGTCGAGGCTAATTTGGTTCACCTCGTGTATGGTCGAGGCTAATTTGGTTCACCTCGTGTATGGTCGAGGCTTATTTGGTTCACCTCGTGTATGGTCGAGGCTAATTTGGTTCACCTCGTGTATGGTCGAGGCTAATTTGGTTCACCTCGTGTATGGTCGAGGCTTATTTGGTTCACCTCGTGTATGGTCGAGGGCAGTAAGATAGGGATATTTAGGTTGCACGCAGAAACCTTTTCTTACTGACTGATTCACCTCTCCATATACAATATTGTCTCGTTTTGTCTTTGTACGTGTATGTATCCCCCATGTCTGTATAGAGATTAAGGTATATACGTCACATTGTATTCAATTTTCTTGACGTGTAACTTCTTACTTAAAAAAAAATCTATCATTCTTTCGTCGTGCGTGTGTGTATATGCCATCCAGGGACACAATTGTTTGTTTGTATATTAATAACTGTTACTAATACATCCTGTTGGTGTTGCTGCTATTTGTAAGTTGTACTAAACATATATATATATATATATATATATATATATGGTGATGAAAATTGCTACGTGAGGGCAGTGATTCTGTCAACAGAATTTCCCAAAGCCGGCAGGTAAGCCACTTGTTGCTCACCAACAGGGAACTTCTTTTGATAGTGTTCACAAGTCACACACTTTGTTATAAGTGATTACAAGCTATATATATATATATATGTAAGGCATGTATGCATATTTTTTGTTGTTTTGCCGTCTAAGTGTTGGGTATTGTATGTTGTATAGTTGTGTTACCAATTAATTCTACTGCTAACTGTCTGTGACCACATTTGTGGATTGCATCCTATCTTTGTACTGTCATTTTTATTCCTTTTACTTTTGTTCTTACTAGAGACATAAACTCTGGATTTGATCCAGAGGCAGGCTGTCTTTTCTAAAAAAAAGATTTATGAGTCCAGGCAATAGGTGAATAAACCTGGAGCAGAGAGTCAGCCTATAATATAAGAACAAATAAACAGTTCTCATTAGGAAAACTGTGAGTTACATTTAATCATTACACCACCAATTAGTCTATCCTATAACTTCTTTTTCTCTTTTTGATACTTACTAATCTTATTTGTAGACTGTACTTGTCTTGAATCAAGATGGGTGGTAAGACTTCAAAAATTTACCACTGCCCCTCCTTAATGAGACTTGCAAACAGTATGTGTATAGATGTAGTCCTACTGGAGGATTTTATGTTGACCCCTGGGTAGATAATCTTGCAGGTTGGTGTGAACATTTAGAACTAGACAATCCTTTTCCACGTGATGGAGCTAATGATTTATATTATATGAATATAGTTTATCAAATGTGTGTTCAGAAGAAAGAAGGTGACCCTAAATGGGATTATACATATATGACACCGGGTGGGGAAAATTGGCTCAAGATTGCCCCAGGTTGGTACTCTACACCTTCCCTCCCTGAGAACTACAATCCATGAAAAACTGGTGTTTTAAAACTATTTAAATGACACAATTCACAATGCTCTACAACCTGTGATCAAACTGTTAATACTACCCCACCCCCTTACATGGCTATCTACCCCAATTTGACACATAAACCAGACACCGTGGAGGATGACGAGATTTGCATTGCTGTAGCTTCTGCTCCTATAGTACCCCAAGCTGCCCCTATAGCACCAGTCCAAGCAGCCCCATTGGTTCAACAACCAATGCCTGTCCCTGCCCCACCCCGTATGATTGAAGCTGCAGCCTACCCATTGCCGGCCTTCCCCCTATCTGGCGTAGATACTGATAAAAATTGAGATACCCCAAATGCCCGAATTAGAAAAAGATATGGGTATAACCTGGTTCTACATAGGGCTGCCCTGAAGGTTGTACCCCACTTTTCCCTGTCATCTCATCCTCATACATTGTATTAAACGTTGCAGGAGTGGATTTATTATTCCTAGTGGACACGGGAGCCACCACCTCCTGCATTAATACAAAATATTATGAGGGAGACAGACACGGATCGATACCTTCAGTTGGGATTAACGGGGTACTAACTCCCACTTTCCAAACACCGCCTTTACCTATTGTATGCCCAGGCTCTACCCGTACCATTTCACACCCATTTACACTCATCCCTGGGTGCCTCGAAAATCTGTTAGGCAGAGATCTATTCCACAAGTTAGGATTTCAATCCATCAGAATTTCCCCTGATGGGGGCCTTTCTGCAGATATTTTTGTTTCCGAAACTAACTCTATTTTTCTAAATTTTAACAACCTTTTTACTAACCCTTCCATTCTGTCTGTATGGGCTAATGACAAATTTGATGTGGGCTTTGTTGACTGTACACCTTACAAAGCACTACTTAAACCACACTCACATCCAGTATACATAAAACAGTACCCTCTTTCACAGGAAAAGTTAGATGGTATCCGCTCGTTAATACAGATATTCCTTAATCAGGATATCCTCACTAGTGTTGTGTCTCCTTACAATACTCCCATCAATCCAGTTCCTAAGAAGAACAACGAATTTCGATTTGTACAAGATTTAAGAGCTATTAATTCACTAATTATACCAATTGTACCTATTGTGCCAGACATTACGGTTCTTCTTACCTTCATTCCGTGTGATGCTTTGGTGTTCACGGTTTTGGAGTTATCTAATGCATTTTTTTTGGTTCCAGTAGACCCTGAGACACAGTTACTTTTGGCTTTTGCTTTTGATGGGTTCCAACTTACCTGGAAACCCCTCCCCCAAGGCCTAGTGGATTCACCAGCGGCTTACTCCCTGGTGCTCCAGCATACCCTTAAGTCATGGGCCCCCGCCATGGTTCTGTCCTGCTTCAATATGTTGATGATTTATTGTTGTGTAGTCCAAGCCAGGAAGCTAACCACCATGATACCACCTCACTGCTGCAACATCTGGCAGCAGAGGGTCATAAGGTTGCTAAACATAAAGCTCAGATGGGGGCTGAGACTGTTGAATAATTGAGATTCATTCTTTCCCACGGCCGAGACAAATAAACCCAAAGAAAGTACAAGCACTGACTAAGATAAAAAAAACTGAAACTCCAAAGGAAATGCTGTCCTTCCTTGGCATCGTCAACTATTGCTGTCAATGGATACCGAACTGTTCTTACTTTGACAATATCTTAAGACAATGTACTAAAAAGGATGCACCACCTTACGTACAATGGACTGAACAAATGACTAATGCTTTTCATTCTCTCCTACAGACATTGGTTACAGCACCTGCGCTTGGTTTACCTAATTATGTTAAACCTTTTCATTTGTATGTCAAGGACAACCATGGCTGCGGTCTGTGCTCAAGAATCTGGGGGAAGTTTTCGTCCTGTGGCCTATTTTTCCAAAGTAATGCCGCTTCCGGTACAGGGGATGCCGGCGTGTCTCAGAGCTTTAGCAGCTAGTGCTATGGCTGTTGAACTGTCACAGTCTGTCACAATAGGCCACAATACTATTTTGCACACCTCACATCAAGTTACACACCTATTGAAGAACATTACCACCCAACACATGACCTCCCAAAGATTAAGTGGCTATGAAGTTATTCTATTAGGTACTGCAAATTTACAGATCAAATACGCAATCAACACTCAAGGGCCTGCTGCCATACTGCATGCTCTATTACATCTGTCTGACCCTACTAATGCTTTTATACTCGATCCTCATGACTGTGTTGAATCTATCCACTACTCTACCTCACCTTGACTCAATCTAACTAACACTCCTTTGCAAAATGCTATTAATGTTTTTGTTGATGGTTCCTGCTCCAGGCCTTCCGATGACACCTACAAAGCAGCATATTCACTTGTCCAACTCCCTAATATTGTACTCGAGACTAAGTCTATCCCTGTTAATTCTGCACAAGCAGCAGAACTTATAGCACTCCCCAGGGCCTGTCACTTGTTTGCCAACCGCCCCGTTAATATATTCAGTGACAGTAGATATGCTTTTGGGGTAGTTCATGATTTTGGCAAAATTTGGCAACAAAGAGGTTATGTTACTACAGATGGGAAATCCATCGCACACCCTGCCCTCATTGATAATCTTTTACAGGCCATCCAACTTCCTTCCGAAATTGCAATTATCCATTGCAGGGCACATACCAACAGAACTGACGAGATTTCCCTCGGTACTGCCCTAGCAGACCAGGTTGCCAAAACTACTGCATCCTCTGCCACTCCCACGGTCATCCCCATGTTTCTCCACACACCTCCTAGTTGTCCAGACAGTCAAATTTTACAGTATTTGCAAACATTTGCCACTCAGACTGACCTGCATTTTTGGGAACAGCAAAATCTTACCCTTGACCAGTTTGGTCTTTATTCCATCCAAGGCAAAGTGGGTATCCCCGAAAACAGTCTACCCCTACTTATCTCTCAAGCTCACGGCATTGGCCATAGGAGTTCTAAGCTCACTTTGGCTGAAATGCAAAAACATTTCATCGCAAAGAATCTCAGACAGCATTGTTCTACCTTTGTTAAAACTTGCCTCACCTGTCTTAGGGCCAACACCTTAGGAACACACAAAGTACACCAAAATTTGCCTCCCCCAATTGCACCTTTTTCTCACTGGCAAGTTGATTTTACTCATATTCCTAAGATTGGCAAACTACAGGAATATTTGCTCGTTTTTACCGACCATTTCTCTCGCTGGGTAGAAGCTTTCCCTTGCCGTCACGAGGACGCCAAAACCGTTGTTAAGTTCCTAGTTAATGACATCATACCCCGATTTGGTTGTCCGCAACAAATTAATTCCGATAATGGCCCAGCTTTTGTTAGTAAGGTCCTCCAGCTTCTAATTTCCACCTTACAAATCACATGGAAGTTTCACATTCCTTACCATCCACAGAGTGCCGGTGTTGTTGAGCGAATGAATCGCACCATAAAGGATAAGCTCACCAAAGCCACATCTGCCACATGGACTAATTGGAAGTCCTTTTTACCTGCAGTACTAGCTGAAATACGCATGACACCACATTCAGTTACTAAATTATCTCCTTTTGAAATTGTCATGGGACGCCCATTTCCCACTCCCTGGGTCAAAGTCCCCTTAGTCATCCAACACACTGATCTTAATTCAATTCAGGAGGAGTATGTACGTAATCTTATTACTACATTGAATGGCATCTATGGTGATGTTTCTTTGTCTTTTCCTTTGCCCCCCCAGGAGCCGACCCATCCATTTCGCCCAGGCGATCCTGTTGTGGTTCGACAGCTCCATCGCTATCGAAAAGGGGGATTCCCATTTGGCCCACGAGTCACAGTGATTGCCATCACACGGACAGCAGTCCTCACCAATGCCAGCGACCATTGGATCCACGCTTCACGAGTGAAACTCGCGCCAACACTTCCAACGCCGGAACTGAGTAAAGCTGACAACACGGAACATGACACCACCACCAAATCCGCCACAGAAGGACCCGAAGATGACGTCTCAGGACCTCACACCCCTACCACCGATGATGATGAGGAAGTCCACAAAATATGCACTATAGTGCATAATTGGCACTTTCCTTTTTCTATTTTTCCCGATTATGATAATCCTTAACTGCATATGTTACCCAAACCCTCACAGCCCTTTGGGATCAGTTTGTTACCAGTTTTTCAAGAGCAATACAACACTCCATTGCCATGAACGATCAAACCCCATCGCCACCTTAGGAGGTCAGTCTACTAACGAACGACAAGTTGCAATCAAACAAAGTGATGGCACTACCACCTTCTGGTATAACTCCGTTGGCAAAAAATCTTAGCTCAGATTGGTGTCACCTTATTGATTGTCTTAATTTTTGTTTCATTTCTTTTCTGCTGTATAATTCCCTATATCAGGAAATTAACTTCATCTTTAATTACTTCTTCTGAGGGCTTGCAACTTAAGCTTATTCATGCTGCTCGCGTATAGTCACTTATGTGACTAAAAGGGGGATTGAAAGGGATTGCAAGGGGCTAATGTCTTTTCCTGCCTGAACACTTGATTGCACAAGTATGCTTCTTATCAAATACACACAGGTTGTAGACTGTGTAAACATACTATAGCCACTTAGGTGTTCAAACATTACCAAATACAGGGTAATCACATTGTGTATGACATCACAATGGAATCTCTTTGTTTACTATGCTATATAAGTTGTAGTACTACACATAATAAATCGGAACTTGCTTTGCAACACACAAGCCTACTGTGTCGTTCTTTGCAAGACCCCTGCGCAGTGTATCTGGAGGGTGCAATCAGATGGTTTCTGCCGTGCCAAGACAAGCCGGTTCGCCTAGGGATAGCACAAGGATAGCACAGTGAAAGCCCGGGATTTCCCCTGTTCCTTTCACCCACCTTAAAGTGATATCAGCTACAAGCATACCGCTTCTCACTACGGATCTCTGGATTCACTTCAAACCAACAGTCCAGGTTTCCAGCACCATAATCCTGCCGGTCCACGGCTGTGGCTAGATCTTGTGCGGACTTTCTCCAAAGTTTATTAAATCTGTCCTGCGGCTGCAGGTACAAGCTATTCCTACATTTCCACAGTACCACAACGTGTCCCAAGCAAGGATGGCGGACAAGGGCTGGGATAGATTGCCTGACCCAGAGGCCCGGGAAGGACAGATTACATTCTCCTTCAGACCCACAATACCAGCGCCTTCTCCAAACAGGTATGTTTGGATGGGGACATTTGGGGAAGATTATATCAGCCCTGACTGCAAGATCATGGTGCCATACTGCACGAGATGTGGGGCAGAAAGTGGAGCTGCATTTAAAGAGGCTGACTCCTTCATGCAAGATGTGTCGGCAGAGCTGCTGGATGGGGCCCTTTGTGAAATTGGAGGAATCCCTGGGGTCCATTATTTTGCCCTCAGCGCTTCCCGCCATACCCCCTGCTCCATTCCCAATGCCTGATGTCGTGGCTGCGACCCAGTCTACATCAGCACCCACTGCAGGCACATCAACAGAGCAGTCTCCTGTTGCTGCACCTTCCCCTCCTGTCACTTCAAGTCCAAAGAAGGAGGATGAGAAGGAAATTCCAGATTCCAAGGGGGGTCTACCTGTTAAACTTCCCACAAAAAAATCTTCCACCATCTTTGAGGCCAAGGCACCTTCCCAACTAATCGGTGCTGTTGCCTCTGCTTCATGTTCCTAAGGGGAAATGGAGTCACTGCTGTCTCCAGAGCCGGATTGGGTGGAGATGGACTTCGGACCACTACCAATCCCATCCTCTCGGGAGGAGCCAAGATCTTTCTTCCCCAAGCAGTTGCCTCCAGAAGAAGATCCTTCCATTGATACTTCCTTTTGGGTCTCCCCTGGGCATGCTGACCCCAAAAAGCAGTGCACCGTATCAAGGATCCAACGTATCATAAATATCAAGGTGTTTGACAAGTGGGGCTACTACATGCCTTATGCCCCTGAGTTTGTATACGACGAGATGGAGAAACACCTCGACGAATGGATCTATGGGGAGCTGATCCGAAAGGAAGGAATTGGGTCCGGAGGACTTTTTCACAGCAATGCTTCAAAGAGGGAGTGAGATTTATCTTTTGCATTTGTTACAATAAACCATCCACTTTATTTGCACCAAAAAACCTCCTGGCGTCCAATTCCTATCTTTTATATACAGTAGCCTGTGTTATATAGTTTTACTACATCTTAAAGGGATAGCTTCTACTTGGCAAAGGCCCTGACCCTGTTGTGTAAGTCGCAAAGTAGCCAATGCTCTATCATACTAGTGGGTATTTGTCTAAATTGAGCCAAATAGGTGCTACAGACTATTACAGTAAATGGCCTGAAATTGCATTTGTTTCTCATATTACATCAGTTACAGTAATACAATTTCTGTCTAAAGTCTTCAGTAGAGAAGGTAATCCAAAGGAGTTAATATCAGACAACGGACCACAGTTTGTCTCATCTGAGTTTGAATTCTTTCTGAGAGAGAGGAATATTGTGCATCAGAAATCTTCAGTGTATTACCCACAAGCAAATGGAGAAATCGAGCGATTCAACAGAAGTCTGAAAGAAACACTACAGACAGCAAATCTTACTGTGAAATCTTGGAAAGTATTTACAACAGAGTTCCTACATAACTACAGAGCAACGCGCCATGCAACAACCCAATCATCTCCAGCTGAATTATTACATGGCAGACAGATGCGCACTAAGTTACATGTTGCAGACATCAAACTTCCACAAAATACTGTGCCAACAAAATCGTCTACTGCTGACATATTAAGAAATAAGGACTACTGAAACAAGGACAATCTAAATTTACTACACCACTTGAAGTGAGACCAGCGAGGACCATACACATATGAACTGTCTGATGGTCGCATATGGAATGCAAGTAGTCTTGCTCCTGAATGACTTTGGAGAAGCTCCATTTGATGAAGGACATTTCCTACCCCTGATGCCAACTGCAATGGGCCTGACAAAAGTGAACCTATAAGGCGTACTGAGAGAATCAGAAAACTACCTGCATGGACCCAGGACTATGTGATGTGAATAATGCATAATATTGCTTTAAGATGCATACTGTTTAACTGTTGTTGTTTATTACATCTGCCCAAATGCTTTCCTACTATAGGGGGAATATGTGTTTATACAAATGGCCTGCAGGTGTCACTGTGCACATGGGTTATACAGTAATACAAGAGTCCTCTGCACTCAACCCATTATCAATATATTTAAGACAGAGACATTTTGTGCATACTGCTACTAAAAAATGCCTTACCCGTTAAAAAAAAACAGGGATTGTTTGTCCATATATTGCAATATATTTAAAGTGGACCTGTCATCCAGACACAAAAATCTGTACAATAAAAGTCCTTTTCAAATTAAGCATGAAATCCAATTTCTATTTTTTATTAAAGCATTCATAGCTGCTGTAAACTCATTTAAAAATCTCAGCTGTCAATCAAATATTGTCTGCCCCTCCTCTATGCCAGTGGCATAGAGGCGAGGCAGACAATTACTTTCACTTTCCATTCAGCACTTCCTACATGTCACTGCTCTCCTCACACATTCCCCTGTTCTTTTTACCATTTAATTGTGTAACCAGGGCATGGGGATGGACATTGGGTCCCCCATTCTGGTGCACAAACAAGATTCTGAGATGATACAAGACTTGTCTTAATAACAGTGTCCACAAAATGGCTCCTGCCTGCTTGTTATAATTATAAATTCCCAGACTGAAGGAAATAAGATTCAAATAATTTATATAGTGTAATTAAAGTTCATTTTGCTTGACTAATGCGATAAAATAGGATTTGGAATGTTTTTTTTTGGGTGACGGGTCCCCTTTAAGCTGGCCAACTACGTCAAAGTCATCCCATATCTGGCCAGTCCTATGCTCAATTTTCATCTGATTCATTAAGAATTATATTGCTTCATTATACATTTTACAAAGGGACTAGGTTTTACCTGCAACTTACTAGCTGCTTTCAAAGTAAAACTCCCAAACTTGGCTGCCCTTTTATTAGACACCAGTGGGATCACCTGACTATAGTTGGGAAGGGTGAGAATAGGAACAGGTATACATAGTACTATCAATACTGCTTAAGAGTGATAGAGTTGGAAGTTACTGGTGTGTAATGGCTGCATGAGTCTGCTAATAAAGCACTGTGATACTCTACTCATCCGCAGCTACCCAGAACATAACAGTTAGTAAACACTGTGAGATGTGGTAGCTCTGGATTAATAGTAGGGCAATGAAGCCCAAACACCCCAGTCATTAAAACCTGACAATCCTAAGTACATGGAGCAAAGGAACATACCAGTACTAATATTTTGTCCAGTGGTTTGCCTAGCAATTCATGCAACTATATACAGCAAGTATTAATAAATTAATAGTTCATTAGGCAATTTCACATTTCAAATAATTTTGCTAGTGCTTTTATAAGTACCTATTCATATAAATTGCTTAAAGGAAAACTATACCCCCAAACAATGTAGGTCTCTATAAAAAATATTGGCCAACTACATAAAATAGCTCATATGTAAAACTCTGCTTTATGCAAATAAACCATTTTCATAATAATATACTTTTTTAGTAGTATGTGCCATTGGGTAATCTTAAATAGAAAATCGCCATTTTAAAAAATAATGGCCACCCCCGGGTTCGTACAATTCAGGGTGCACAGAAATAAACCAAACAAACCATACATGTTAGGTTACATGAGCCAATTAACAGACAGAGGTCTGTATTTTGCTTCCACACTTTTTCCTCTTCACAGTTAGAGTTGCAGTTTTTTGGTCAGGTGACCTCTGAGGCAGCCCAGTGACCATCACGAAATGGTGGTTCAAGACAAGATATGTAAAATGGCAATATTTACTGAAATAAATATATATATATATATATATATATATATATATATATATATATATATATATATATATATATATATATATATATATATATGAGTCCTCTGCACTCAACCCATTATCAATATATTTAAGACAGCGACATTTGTGCATACTGCTACTGAAAAATGCCTTACCCTTTAAACAAAACAGGGATTGTTTGTCCATATATTGCAATATATTTAAGCTGGCCAACTACGTCAGTCATCCCATATCTGGCCAGTCCTATGCTCAATTTTATCGGATTCATTAAGAACTCTATCCCACTGGTGTCTAATAAAAGGGCAGCCAAGTATGGGGGTTTACTTTGAAAGCAGCAAGTAAGTTGCAGGTAAAACCTAGTCCCTTTGTAAAATGTATAATGAAGCAATAGCAGTAGAACTATGCACAAATGTTGCTGTCTTAAATATATTGATAATGGGTTGAGTGCAGAGGACTCTTGTATTTGACTATATGTATTTTGTGGTCACAGCCTCATTGCACCCCCGCCTAATGGTTTTAAAAAATAGTGGTGAGCACAACTTTCCCTTGCTTGTTATAGTTATACAGGAGCAGAGACCAGCTCCATGTTGTAGCTCCCACCCTTCCCAGCTATAGTTAGGTGATCCCACTGGTGTCTAATAAAAGGGCAGACAAGTATGGGGGTTTACTTTGAAAGCAGCAAGTAAGTTGCAGGTAAAACATTGTCCCTTTGTAAAATGTATAATGAAGCAATAGAGTTCTTAATGAATCCGATAAAATTGAGCATAGGACTGGCCAGATATGGGATGACTTTGACGTAGTTGGCCAGCTTAAATATATTGCAATATATGGACAAACAATCCCTGTTTTGTTTAAAGGGTAAGGCATTTTTCAGTAGCAGTATGCACAAATGTCTCTGTCTTAAATATATTGATAATGGGTTGAGTGCAGAGGACTCTTGTATTTGACTATATGTATTTTGTGGTCACAGCCTCATTGCACCCCCGCCTAATGGTTTTAAAAAAAAGTGGTGAGCACAACTTTCCCTTGCTTGTTATATATATATATATATATATATATATATATATATCAGTTTGGGAAGATTCTTTAATATGCCACTTAATATGATGTAAACTATCTGTTGCTTAAGTATTAATTTTGGGGGTATAGTTTTCCTTTAAAGACCTTGGTCATTGACATCTACTTGAAAGAAGCAGTGAACCCAGAAATGTTTATTTTTATATCCAATGGAAAACAAGTGCCTGTTGGTAAGCCCAAGAGTTCTGCATATCATTCAAGCCAGAGGCAATTGGAAAAAGACAAGTGAATGATAATTTTAGTTTTGCTTAAACAGAGATCCAGGTCTAGGCAGAGTAAACATGAGTAAACACTGGAGACAAACATAATATAATAGTTTTCTCTAAATTATGCCATTTGTGAATTATCTACGTGATACAATAGGCACTTTTGTTTGTCCATATTGTAAAGAAACTAGAACCAGTATACTATTCTTTGCATATTTTTTCTATTCTTCAGAATTACAATCTTTTTTTTACAGTCTGACTTAACCTCCTCTAGTGAAGGTTACTCTCAGATGGCGTTCCAGGCATTCTTTTCATTATTATGATAATTACATACACCACCACATAGCCTTGTAACTCATTAGACTTACCGAAACCCATATGGAACAATTGCTGCTTTTAAGACACAGTATACTACTGTTTATGACTCAAATCTGCTACAGTTTTGAGTGGTAGGATGCTACAAGTAAAAAGAATAATTGGTAGTTTCTACAACATCTATCGTACTGTTCCTGCAGTTGCCTTGTCACAATCATTCTCATTCATCAATATGTTGGGAAAGGAGTGCCCAAACTTTTTGCAACGAGGGCCAGATTTGGTGAGGTGAAAATGTGTGGGGGCCGAACATTCAGCCTGATTAACATTAAATTACAGGAATCGAGTAATCGCAGCAGTAATATTTGGGCACATTAGTGAAATGATCTGCCACTTGGTCTATACTGCTGCCTGTGTGCTGAAGGTGTTAGCAATAGACACCTAATGACACGTAGTGACGCCATACTTCCTTAGTTTACTGTACTGGCACATCAGTACGTCTATTGACACCTTCAGTCCTAAAGAAGTATGCGAAAACAGCGCGTCACTACGTGCCAGTACGTGTCTATTGCAAACACCTTCAGCACACAGGCAGCAGTATAAACCAAGTGGCAGATCATTTCACTAATTTGCCTTAATATTACTGCTACGGCTATGTGATTCCTGATTGCACTGTGCTGGGGGGCCTCATTATTATTCATTTCATGATGAAGGCTGAGGGCCGGTGTAAATTTGAAAACGGGCCACAATTGGCCCACGGGTCGCACTTTGGACATGCCTGTGTTGGGAGGACCAATACATTTAACAGACATGCACAGCGGTAGCTATTACAAACAAATGTGTATGTTAATACATACAGTATATACCCATATATATATATTTTCGTTTTAAAATATTTCCTAATAACAAATAACATTCTGAAATTGCAACAAACAAAAAAGTATAATATAGAAAAAGTTGCACTACCAGAAAAAGATTTTTTTGAATACAGAAGTAGTGGATAGAATAAAAATGAAAGGGCCTGGGCTAAAGCAATCACAAGAAACAAAACAGTCTTTTCTACCACCAAGATCAGTGATTGCAGTGAAAAAGCTGTCAGGACCTGAATATCTAGAAATCTGCTGAACCTCATCTGTACACATCTAATGAAGAATACTGAGGAGAATCCAGAACAGCAACAATACTGTAACTGTGAATGTGTTTGGCACAAAGTATAGACAAAGTCTTTTGTGTGAGGGTCATCTCCCTTTGAAGTGCAAGTAAAATAATCATTCCTTTTGTATTGGGCACCTGCTAAATAAAAAAGGGGCCTGACATTCGAACCTTGGTCCACTGGTAAAATATATGGTGCACATTCATTAGTTGTATTGCCATTAACTAGCAGTATAGTTCAGCCAACTGCCAATTTTTCCTTCCTTAGGACTGTATAGAACATTATCAAATGCTGCTTTTAGTAAAGCAATTTGCCTCTCCTTTTAACTAGACGTAGACTGTAAATTCAGTGTGTGTAGGGGCTGATGTGACTGGTGTAAAAACCATGCCAAGTGCTGAAGAATTGTTGGCACTATGTGTCAAGACTAATACACAAACACAAATTAACAACAATGTATCTATATCTATGTACAACGATTACAAATTGAGAACAAAACATCTTATTGGTTGCTGTGGGTTATTACACCAGGAGCAAACGTATTTTCAGTTCTTAGTGAGTGTTCAAAGTGACAGCTGAGGACTCTGCAGTAAGTTAATGGGACCTATAATAAAACAAATCAGATATAAACATGATTATGAGAAATTGGGATGATTGCACAGACCAAGATATCAATACTTGTTTGGCAAGTATATAAAAAACTGGTATAAAGGTGAATGTCTTCCTGTGGCAGTATGAGAGTGGGCAATACTAAGAACCTCGACAGATGGATTCTGTGATTCATATATGTAGTGCACAATAGCTTTTGCTTTAAACTGGCTTCCCACAGTCCAATGTTATATCTCAGTAAGTTGCAGCTTAAAGAAAGCATAAAGCTCTGCTCACTAAGTAATGTCAGCTTTTCTGTATATCCTTAACAATGCTGTGTTTTATAAATCAAAAGGTGGCAGTAAAAAGAATAAGTCTGGGGTAATGCAAGTACAGATCTAATTAAATACTTGCGTCACACCAGCTAAACTAATTAGTCACTGCCATAGACTTTCCCCAAGTGCTCCACTGAATGGCACTCGTCGTCTGTCTTCTCAATTAGCTCTTGACAAAATGCTGATCACTAGTTCGGATAGACATATGATTCATTTATAAGAAAAACTAATTGAAAATATTAATGCAATATAAAAAGAGCTACATCATGTAGATGACATTTTCATTATTTAGTTACCTTATCATACTTTGCAATCCAATTTATTCTTTAAATTATACAAAACATTGTACACTTAATGCATCTATTGTTATTGCGGTCATATGGTTATGTGCAAACGCAGGAGCTACGGCTTTCTGTCTCTCTTTATAACATACAGATTAATATTTATGTATGATAGGAAACATTGCCACTTTCGCAAACTGCAGGGAACTGACAACACAGCCAACATCAGTTCTGGCTCCCACTAAGAGGTGAGGATTTACAAAATTCAGCTTGCCATCAGCATGCCATAAAATAATTTGACTGTGCCCTGAAAAACACGAAAACCATTATTACCAAAAGTTGTCGAGGTGCTATAGAAGTCAATGGGAGCAGTGCTGATCTCATTGGACCAGTTTAAAGGAACTGTAACACTAAAAAATTACCCTGCACTAAGAAAAGCTCTATCCTGCACAAAGTATACTCTTTTTATTTTATAACTCTGCTTCATGTCTACTAAAAGAAGGCGATGTGGAGAAATTCACTCTGCAAGGAAGGAACTAGGGGCAGGCAGAAGAGGCACCTGCCTAGGGTGCAACAATTGGGGGTGCTGGGCAGAAGAACCTCTTGAAGAGCATTCTGCCTACTCCTAGTCCGGACTTTCTTGTCTCTGCCAGCTTTCTGCACTGCTCCGCTCCACTGCGCGCTGCCCTGTGCGGTCACTACACATGCAAAATAGCCGACTGGGTCGCCTAGGGCGCCCAGCCGGCTTGGCCTGCCTCTGCACTTAATATCTCCTCCTAGCCTGGACTGTGACGCAGGTCAGCTATAAATCTAAGGACCACAGAAAACCCCATAAAGGGCTTCACTGCTCTTACAAAAATAAATTATAAAAGGAGAAACATTGCCCACAGACACCCTCTCCCAGTACCTTAATTAAATGAAGACTGAGTTATATTACAAGGCAGCTGAAAAATCCTCTGTACAGCAGTAACAATTGACTTCTGGTTTGGGCAGAAGTCGGGCTAAGAGGAGATGTTGAGCGCCACATGTTGAATCTTGCAGAATGAATGTCGTCCTATCACCTTATTTGAGTAGACTGGAAGCAGAGATATATAGCAGTAATTCTAATAAAGCACTGAAGCAGAAAAATCAACCTGGTTAGGGTGAGATAGACTAAAAGGAGTTAAAAAGCCCTTCACATGTGAAACATGCATCATAAAGCCTTCTGAAAACAGAAAATATTTACATGCCTCATGCTATATACATAGCACTGCCTTAATACCAAAAATTAGATTTTAACTCTTTTTACACAACATGTAATAAAGCATTGAAAATAGTAAACTTTGGATTTTTACTTAAAAATGTTTAGTGTTACAGTTTCTTTAAATCAAATCGGACCTTTAGAGGTTTTCGTATTGTTTTTTGCTAGGAATTGTCTGAAAAACTTTTTGAGACATTTGAGGTATTAGTATTTTATATTTCAATCATTTTTATTGGAATTTTCGTATAAACATACAGTCATTTAGTAACATGTTTTCTCAGGGTAGATATATCATAAATGCAGATTTTTAATATACAATAATATAACAATTGGACCTTTAGTGCAACATATTTCAAATAAAGAATAATTAACATAAATCCGAAGTTTTCCTCTTTAATATGCATATGTTTATATTGAGGTATTAGTATTTTTAGTGCATCATTCACCACTTTTTTTCATTTGCACTTTTTATATTCAGATCTTTTTATAAATGCAACAACTAAATGGTTTAAGAGTTTGTGACTTTAATTGTGGTTTCAAAAACCTCAAAAACGACTAAAATCCGACCTTTAATAAATAAGCCTCCATGTGTATGGGGTTGTTCACGATGGAGAAGAGGCTCTTAAAGGGTGCTATGATAACTATATATAAATATATAAGGGGATCATATAATAATCTCTCTAATGCTTTATTTACCAGTAGTTCTTTCCAGATGACGCAAGGTCATCCATTTCGCTATTCGGAAGGGGTTTTTTACAGTGAGAGCTGTGAAGATATAGAAGTCTCTCACTGAATCAGTTGTACAGGCTGATACATTAGATAGCTTTAAGAAGGGGTTGGATGGCTTTTTAGCAAGTGAGATAATACAGGGGTATGGAAGATAACTCATAGTACAAGTTAATCCACGGACTAGTCTGATTGCCATCTTGGAGTTAGAAAGGAATTTTTTCCCCCTCAGATAAATTGGAGAGGCTTCAAATAAGGTTTATTGCCTTCCTCTGGATCAGCTAGCAGTTAGGCAGGTTACTATGTTAGATATGTACCTGATTTATATTAACAAATGTATTTAACTTGGTACATTCTAACCAGAGTTTAATTAGTAAGAACATATGCCTATTGTCTAAGAAAATAATAAGCATACATTATTACACAGTAAAAATGCAGAAATGTTTGCAATCCACCCACCCCCAACTACGATGGAAAAAGAATCTATGGAATGTTTCCTTCTGATTCATAAAGAACTATTGCTTTGGCTACTTATGAAATATAGCCCTTTGTGTAAAAACTACATTAGATCAACTCAGGGAGGGATTGGGTACACCTGTTTTCCATAGCTTCAACTATAGAGTTGTCTATAGGCATAAAAAACAATAAAGCTAATAAGCAATCGAGGAAGAACAAAGGAGATTTAGGGACTGTTAAATGATAAGAATGTATGTTAATGGTTAAGAATGTATGTTTATATTAAGACATTAATATTCCCAAAAGTATAAAGTATGCAAGACCGGAACTGCAGTTTAGGTAGGCAATAATGTTGCAAAGATAGGAGTATTCAGGTAACACAGGGCAGGGAATTGTAACTGAAACTGTTTTCAGTTGTAATTGCATTTACAAATAACTTTAAAAATCATTGCAGATTGTTAATAAATGTCTAATGGAAAGGTGATTAGAGTTACATTGTCATTCAGTTTTAAGGAGGACATCTCCTTTGATCCCTAACCAGGATATTCCTAAAAAGTATACCCCACCCACATCCCTCAAAGCAATTAAAACCTAGGCAGTGTTAAGTTCACCAAAACTGCCAGGTGACTCACCCACTCCAGATCTAGTTAACTGGTTATATGATAAAATATGGATCCAAAATGATGAAGTGATAACTCGTCAGGGGCTCACTACATACAGTATGAACTAGATATGAAATTTCCACAGGGCAAGAACTGCATCAGAGAGTTGTTTGGCCTGCAAAGAATGGCCAAATTGACCCAAGGTCCACAGGTTCAGTTTCTCAAAATGAGCGTCTCTTTTTGTATATAGCCAGTTTTCGTTTTTTTTTTAAGAAATATTACTTTAATGTATAAAGTCTTTGGTTGGCTACTTTTGCATCGACTTTGAACACTTGGCTGGATAATGTTGGGTCCAAAGTAATCTTTCATATTCATTTGCAATACTTGCATATTTCTATATGTTCCACTTTGAGAATAACTGAAGGGATATACAGTGTTGAGAGATGATTACTATATGCTGAAACCTCTTAAGAGTCTGTGAGTACCCACCTGTACTAACAGGGAAAGAGGGGTGGCATATCCCTATTAAATTGTAATTTCATTTTTTCTTGTTTGGATTATTGGAATTAATATTGGTCCTCCAAATTTGCATACATGCTTTTGACACATAAGTTATGTGAATCTTTGAAATAATGCACTGTATATACATACTGTATTTTGCTCTCTTTTAGCTTGAAGTTCTGGAGTTTGACTGTTGAATTTAATCTGCGATGCTTGCCAATGGCACAGAGAAAACAAATTCCATTTCCTGTATTAAGTGCTCAGCTGACAAGCACAGAATTGTTGTAAAAAGGGACATCCAATCGGTGAGTCAAACAAAATGGTATGTACATATTTTGGAGCACAGTGAGGATTTATGAGCTGTATAAGTGGAATATTTACAGGGTAATTTACTATGACCCCAGTGTTCAAAAGAATACCCCTTAGTGCTCATTCAAAATGCACTTTTGTCTGTGGTTTTGCTAAGCTCTGCTCTGAGCTGGAGCAATGCAGTGCCTCGCACTCCCCTCATGAATACAGCACTGACGAATGCAGGTAGCACTGTATTCATTGGACATATGCAGATCTATGCACTCCAGTGGCAATTAACAAAAGTTTAGGGTGCAAGTGTACAAAAAACATAGCACTTTGCCATGCCTATTTTTGCACTTTGCAGTGAGTATTCTACATTACCTAATATTTATTTTCAGCTTTCTATCAGACTGACCAAGGAAAGCAGGCATCAAGCTTTATTTCCCTCCTGATTAATGTGATACTGATGTTTCCTGTAGCATTAGTTCCAAGAATGGAGACTATTTTACCAGTGATTCGAAAAAATATAATAATACACAATTTAAGATACTATATTTTACTGCTACAAATTAAACATTTAATTAAATAGATACAATTATCTTAGATTAGTGTAATCAGCATACCAGCAGCTCACATGGGGTCATTCGAATAATGAGTGAATGCAGCAACTTTGTTCATTATGTGCATGGGCTTGATGTCAGAAGCATGTTATGCGCATGCACTCTGACCAACATGGCTGCACTAACGGGAGCTCACTGCTGGTGCAAGTGTACTAGAAAAAAAACCTACTTTTACCCCCATTCAGAGTGCAGCACCTTTGCTTGTGTTTATTTTTTGGCAACAGGCGCCTTTTAACACTGACCTACATGATAATCAAATTATAGAGTATTCATCAGGACCATCTCTGCAAGATTTTTACTAGAAATGGTGAATTGTGACTTTGGATGTTAGCTGCTGTGTTTACAACTCCCAATGCTACCTGTTACAGTGGTGGATTACCATCAGGGAAATGTTGGCAGATGCCTGGGGCTTATCATTTGAAGGGGGCAGTGTTGGTGAAGGGGGCAGATCTTAGGGCAAAGCAGGTGAGGGGCCAATCACTGCCCAAGTCTAGAGTGAAGGTTAATCTGCTCCCATCTGTTTTGACACACACTGAACGTGGAACAGGAAACTGCATAAGGGGACAAGTACCCCAAGCCCCTTTCAGAGAAGAAAAACTGAATGAGTTAATTGAAATATTTGTATTAAATATTTATTAAAGGATAAGTAAATCTTTAAAATAAGTGAATGTAAAATTGATGAGGGTGCTATTCTAAGAACTTGTGCATTCATTATTTATTTTTCTTTATTTCCAAGATATTAAGGGATACATGTACGGTTAATATGAATGAATTTTGATGCCACCTGCTGGTCAGTTTCTGACCAGTCTGACCGCCAAGTAAGTTGTCAGGAAAAAGAAAGAGGCTGCTCGGATGTTCTGCTTAGGAAAGGTTTGAGAAAGGTTTCGAATTGTATTCCTAAGCAGAAGAACATCAGAGCAGCCTCTTTCTTTCTCCTGACAACTTACTTGGCTGGTCAAAAACTGTTGGTGTTGTTGTAACAAAATGCATTCATATTAACAGTACATGTATCCCTTAATATCTTAAAATTAAAGAAAAATAAATAATGAATGTACATTGCAAACGTTCTTAGACTAGCCACCTCATCAGTTTTACATTCACTTATTTTAAAGGTTTACTTATCCTTTAAGGCTAAACATTTGGGTGTATGTACAAAAGCTATATATAATTCTGTGCTAAAGGGATACTGTCATGGGAAAAAAAGTTTTTTCAAAATGTATCAGTTTAATAGTGCTGCTCCAGCAGAATTCTGCACTGAAATCCATTTCTCAAAAGAGCAAACAGATTTTTTTATATTCAGTTTTGACATATCGTCAATTTCCCAGCTGCCCCAAGTCATGTGACTTGTGCTCTGATAAACTTCAATCACTCTTTACTGCTGTACTGCAAGTTGGAGTGATATCACCCCCTCCCTTTCCCCCCCCCCCAGCAGCAAAACAAAAGTACAATGGGAAGGTAACTAGATAACAGCTCCCTAACACAAGATAACAGCTGCCTAGTAGATCTAAGAACAGCACTCAATAGTAAAAACCCATGTCCCACTGAGACACATTCAGTTACATTGAGAAGGAAAAACAGCAGCCTGGCAGAAAGCATTTCTCTCCTAAAGTGCAGGCACAAGTCACATGACCAGGGGCAGCTGGGAAATTGACAATATGTCTAGCCCCATGTCAGATATCAAAATTGAATATAAAAAAAATCTGTTTGCTCTTTTGAGAAATGGATTTCAGTGCAGATTTCTGCTGGAGCAGCACTATTAACTGATTCATTTTGAAAAAAAAATTCTTTTTTCCCATGACAGTATCCCAGCGGAGAGTATCCCACCGTGGTACTAGAGCATAACTAGAAGTCTTCACACTTTAGGGCGCACCTGCTGTAACCTTATATTGCATCTACTTCAAATACTACATCAGAAAAGGTTGGCAATTCTGCACTGAACACACATTTCCGCACGCCATCCGCGGGAGCATTCATTTTTTTTCCGTTATGAATGACAGCACTTATACACGCAGCACCGAAACCCTCACTGCGGAGTCCGCTCCTCCATTCACAGAAGTCTCCGCCTTCCTCTCCCCGCCGTGCGCGGGCGCCTCACTTTGACTCGGCCTGGGATTTATGAATGAGGTGATCTTGATGTACGTGCCAGAGCTACGTCACGCGTCTGCTCCGTCCGAACCTTCATTCAGTAAAACTTAGGGGAGATTCTGGGGGAAACACAAGCGGTAGACAAAGGACATGAGTGTTCATACATGTATTTAAACAGAGGCATATAAAAAAATATTCACGTAAAATGTAAGCACGTTAGTATGTGTTGCTATTTCACTATTTGTATGTATAACAGAACCAATACGCATATGTTTATATACGCACATTTATGCGTAATTGCTGTGCACGGTTGTGACGTTTCCATATCTTTAGTTACTTGTGTTAGGTGACGTCACTGTAAGGGGCAAATAATGAGCAGACTGGGGGGAGCTGGAACCGGACAATGAGAAAGGCAGCAGGATATGATGGTGTGAAGGTTCAACCATTTTACACACGCACCCCTCCCCCAGCCGCGCTCTTTCCCTCCCTCTCTCACTAACAAAGCCAGTGAGAGCCGTCACAACTCCGGGGAGGGGAGAAGGAAAGGTAGTGTAGTGTGTTCTCTGTCAGTCTTACCCTGAGGGCTACAGACAGCGCGTCTGACGGGAGCAGTTCAGGTAGTAAGAGCGTACATCTCTGCGACATGTGTCACTCAGTGAGCAATTGAGTGTCGGGCTCGCAGTGTTATGGTGACTATGGAGGAGCTGAGGGAAATGGACTGCACTTTGCTGAAGAGGCTGCTCAAGCGAGAGAGTGCGCACGGCAGCAGGAGAAGCAAGCACGTCGGGGTCGGGGGCACTTGCTTGCTGCTGGACTGCAGACCCTTTCTGGCTCACAGCGCCGGTTTCATTCAGGGCTCGGTAAATGTCCGCTGTAATACTATAGTGAGGCGAAGAGCCAAGGGCTCAGTGAGTCTGGAGCAGATCCTACCGGCTGGCTGCAAAGAAGGCGAAGAAGAGGTGCTGAGTCGGCTGCGCTCCGGGCTTTACTCGGCCATTATCGTATATGATGAGAGGAGCCCCCGGGCTGATGCGCTACGTGAGGATAGCACCGTGTTCCTGGTGGTGCAAGCTCTGCGCCGGGACACTGACAGCACTGACATCTGCCTGCTCAAAGGTATTGCACTGCCCTCCTTGCGCTACTGTGTCAGGCCAACCTGCAGCTCTGCCTCGGGGGTTGCACTTCAGCTGCTATTCACTGTGCTGTTTCACATACTCTTTTATTCATCCCTGTGTCTCTCCTTGTTTGTTTATCACAAAGAAAATTGCTTGCTGATTCTTATTGCAGTAAAATAATGCATACAAATTCCAAGCACAAGCCCAAATACAGGCACAGAATGTATCAGCTATTGTTGAATGGAGACAGACAGACTACAGGAATAATCCCTAATAGTGCTACAGTTTGCCATCAAATTGTAAAAAAAATGGTGTGCTGGCACCTTGCAACCAAGGGGGGCTCACCCCTCCATCGCCCCCCATTTCATTTTTTGGCAATCTAATTCTAAGCAATTATACAAAAACAAGTTTCAGCGGTTTTAAAGATATTTATGTAATATCAGTGTTTATCCCCTTGTGTGACTCTTGAAACATTGCAGCAGAAGTTACTTAATTTCTAGGTCTGTTATACATCATTATCTGCTACATTGTTTCAATCGAAAACATCCAAATAAACCAATGGCATTTTCAGTTATTTTTTATACATACCTGTAAAGCAATGGGGCCTTTACATGTGTATTGTAATGTTCCATAAATGAAGATTTCTTTAATCACAGTTTTTTGGATACGTTTCCCTTTAAGCACAAAAATGTAAAACCGTGCATTGCTTTAGTTTAGATGTTCCCATTTTTATTCATGTTTGGAAACCGATTGTAAGCTCTGTAAACTTACTTAGGCCTGTTTGTTTTATGGATGGTTGCAGTGTGTTGCACAGTCCTAGAAAAAAATGTTGGTGCTTTATAAAGTAAATCTTGGATGCAAACGTTTAAAAAAAAAAATAAACACAACTTGTTCCAGTGCTTTGTGGCACTTAGTAGAAAATGTACAATATGCTATACACAGCAATCTCCCTCATGTGCATTGGCTTCACCGAAAGCCCTCGGTGCACCTGAAGTGTCTTTTTGATTAAAAACAGTTCCCAGCATTTTTCAATGGAACAGGTACATATTTAATACAGTGCATCTTACTGTGGCCAAGGGTTGATGCACAGTGCAACAGTACTATAAACTCAGGTTGCGCTCAACAGCAATTGTGCTAAATCCTTGAGCTTTATTGAGATCTCCACGCAATGTTTAAGGGGATCCTCCTCCTTCCACAAGTGCTCTCATCCCATGAAATGTTGTGTAGCGATCTCAATAAACCTAAAGGATTAGGCACAACTGTTGTCGTGAGTGCCTTCTGATTTCTTTTTTGTTTTGCAATAAAAATGGAACACTGAGCATCAAAACTTCTAATGATCCAAGTATAGGAGAAGGAAGAGGAACTCCAGCAGTATCACTGCAAACAACTATTATTCCAGGCAGTGGTAAACACAACATGTTTCGGAGACAATACCCTTTATCAAGTGATTCACTTGACCATTTGGAAAAGCTGTGCTTACCACCATCCCCCTCTTCTATTTGGACATCAAAACTTCTAGATGGAGCTCCATTAATTTCCATAGATACAGGATTTCAAATTTATTTAAATAAATATTTACACATCCCTGAATATTTCAGTATACAACATCAGTGTGTTACATAGTTTGTTGAACAAAGTTGTAGTGTAGTTGTGTTTGACACATGGCAACTTCTGCATGCTTAAATATTTAATAATGATTTTAATTGGTGTTTATCGGTTTATATATACCAACTAATGTATATTCTATACCTATAAATATCTAGGAATATTTAGATGAAGAGCCTTTAAAACCAGTGTTTCTTAATCTTTTCTTCAGAAGACCCCAGTGAAGTAGGAAAATCAGCTTTGTGATCTTAAAACTGGTTTAAAACCAGTTCTGCATTTCATTTTAATTCCTGTTTTCTAATATAGGGGGAGAAGTTCACTATTCATGGTGCTTGTGGCAACCAATCCTTAATGCTACAGAAGCCCAACAAATAGGCAGAGAATTGTGGTTCAACGCTTTGGTTAGTGTTTTTATTAGCAAGTTGTTGTTTAATGTAAAAAATACAATGCATCCGAAACGGGCAGTCAGATCGTGGGACCGCATACACGCAAAGATGTGGCCGTGATCTGACGGAATTTTTTAACCTGCCCGATCGAGATCTGGCCACACACATGGGCCAATAAGCTGCTGAATCAGTCTATCGTCTGCTTTGATTTGCCTGTGTATGGGGGCCTTTAGGCTGTGGCCTATTTAACAAAGAATCTTGGTAGATAAAAATGTTAATGACTGTTACAAACTCAAATAGGGAGCTAACCATGTAGATTGTTTTACTACAGCTATTTCTAAACAAAGAACATCCCCTTCTCTTGCCATTACATGTTCTTGTCATTCTGAAATGAACTTTATATATATTTAGAATAAACTACCATATTCTCCAGTAAACAAAAATAACATAACTGTTACAGGTTTTTAGGCTTCTCAAGTTTAAGCCACACTTTGTGGCTTCATATGTGTTGCAGGCATCCTGTAGTGCAAAAGTGTTTAAATTACTACACTATTGTAACTAGTGTACTGGCCCATTATCAAGATAGTGTTTAATAAATTAACATATTAGAGTAGGTTGGTGGGTCAAATGGACACAACTGAATGGACTACCTTGAGCATTCTAAAGCTGGCCATAGATGTAAAGATTTTTAATAGATCGTTTCGTTATCGTTAGACCAAGATTATCTTGAAACTATCGTTTAAATGTTCGATTTGTCCATAAACTAAAAAGACCATTTCAAGCGATGTTGTCTAGCCAGGAAAACTGAGGGTAGCTGCCTGCTTGGCCCTGCAAACAATTGGACAATAGAAAGATTTCACTGTGACCGATGAAAGTTTTCTTACCTGGCCGATTAATTTTCTGACCGATTTCAGACGAAAAATCGTTAGATGCCCACTAACCTCATGATAATTTTACGGATTGGTTGGATTGCACTAAAATCGTTCATCAAAGAAAAATCTTTGCGTCTATGAGGGCCTTAATTCAGTTTATTTCCTGAAACTGCCTTAAGCAATTTGCATTATTGAACACTAACACCCTTACAATTAGGAAACTCCTGAAAGAGCATTGTGTTAAAATTTATGCAGTGATCTTTTTTGGGCAACTTTCTGAATTGCTAAAAATAATTTATGGAAAAGGAGTAGTAAACTGCAGGGGTGCAAAACAAGCGCATCTTTGCCATCTACGAGTTGGACGAAATCGGACTAATCCGATTTGTTGGCCCCACCAGGCCAAAGTTCTGCACATAACAGGCACCTATTCAGACCAGTTTGGACAGGGCTGCATCAGTGCAACTATGTGGTCCTCAGATATATGAAGGAGGCGGGCAGATAGGGCACAAAAGCAAACCGATAAGCTTCTTATTCATTCTGAAGGAGCCAAATCAGCAGTTTAGATCTGCCTGTACCCAATTTTAGAGCTAGTCCGCAAAATGTAAGCTGTTGCTTGCCTACTGTAGTTAGCAGCCTATCTGGATGCAATGCTGAAGCCACTGCACTGGCCCACTTCTGAGGACCCTGTTCTTTACTCCATGATATATGCAAAAGCTCAGCAGTATCTCATTATGTTGTCTTATGTGGGTCTTTGCCATATTTCTGAAACTGGTCTGGAATGGCCAAGGAACTGACCTATTTAAACAGCAATATGCACATGCATTCAGCAAGTGCACAGGGCCTGTGCTGGGCATGTCTTATATGTATTGCTTTAATTAAAAAATGACTGGTTTCTAACTTTGTATTCTTTCTAACAATGGAATTAAAAACGGCCTATGGCACATGTTGCGTTTCTCCTCTAGTGTAAAAATAGCGAGTTGGCCAAATTCTGTCCCATGTGTGTGCATTGACATTACTGGAATCCACCTGTCACTCCATACATGCACTAGGTATGGCCGCACAATGCACCAACTGAGTGTTTTCTGTCCAAAATCTGCTCCATGTGTGCAGTGAAAGTTGGATTCGAGTCCTGTCAATACATGAGTGGAAGAGGGCATTTTGTGTGCTGGTAAAAAATGCAGTATGTGCAAGTAACCTTTTGTTTCTTAGAGCAGTTGTGGAAGGAGAAAGCAGTTAATCAAATTACCGGTATTGGTGGCAATGTCACACTGAGTGTTTTCATCGTACACACATTCAATATGTAAAGTTGCACATGTGAATCCCTCCTGGCTGTCACGCAACAGATTTTGGCTAGAAAATGCATATTTTTGTGGCAGAAATGCAGTGATCAGTCTCAGTGATCAGTCTAATTCTCTCTTTTTTTTTCTCATTTGCCTCTCTACCCCACTTCAGCTTAAGGGTAGAGAGGCAAAACTAAAAAAAAATAAAAAATGTTTTTAAATAGTTTTTGTTATTTTGAAAGAGATCCCATTTTGTTTATGCTAACCTCATGTACACTGCTCCTTTAATACAGTGCGAAATATAAGAGATTGAACATTTACATCTATATAATAATTAGTGTGTGGTGTCAAGTATTAATTATATTCACCTTAGCAACCTGACTATTTTAGGAAAAATATATATAGTTATAACAAAACAAAGGATTTGAGGGTGTCTTTGTGCACAAAGATGGGCAGAGTCACAAGCATGCAATACTGTAGAAACACACATAATAAAATGCATGCTGCTGAATTTTGGGGGGGGGGGTGTTTTCAGATCATGATGAATAATTGTTGATAAGATCTAGACAATAAGTATTTTGACAAGCTACATTTTTGTACAGATAATTTAATTGAAAGCCATTAAGCCGGAAGGATATCCGTTTATAGATAATAGCCGTCATGTGCTTCTTCTAAATGATTTTTTTTTTTTTTTTTTAGCAAAACAAAAGTGCATTCAGTTTGTGTATGAAACCCAATGCAACATTCACCCTTTATGTTGTAATGCAGGTGATAAAATCAACCCTTTTTTCTGATGTATTTTCAGCTATAATAAATGGTAAAACATGCAAGTTAGGCTTTATGACCCTTGCTCTGTGTTAGACATATAGTCGTCTTTGTTTGCAGATCCTGTTGGCCTGAGCATTGCACACTTAGCTTGCATTCTTTTCATTTCTGCACCCTTTGTCTGCTGTGAATAAGTGTTAATAGCTTCATCCCACTTGCCCTAGAATTATTCCATGAAATGGCACCACAATTGTGTGTATTTTTGAGGCTGAGTTTGTGAAACAGTGTGCTCTTATATTTATGCTTTATACAAATTCTCAACTGCATGTTATTCTGGAGGCCGCAGTCAGGATAGAGTAAATGGAAAGAACAGGGAGTATCTAAGAATTGAATCACAATCTACATGGTGCCCCAAGAACAAAAGACATCTGACATGCTGTTTGATGAGATGCTGGTGAAATGAATGTTTATTATAACACCAATATTGCAATCTTTATATCCAGAAAAGCCTTTTTTTGTTGTCATTAATATGCCAGTACAGTGTGCGCTTACAGCTCTTTGTTTCCATTGCATCGTTCATTCATGCAGAAGCCAGTTAATGTTATGAATGAACACTCCTGGTGTGAAAATAATTCTCTTGACACTGCTTGTTTTCTTTTTTCTTGTTTCATTTTATTGTGTGCATTTGTGGCTGGCTAGATTTCTTCTAAAGGAAACAATATTTTTTAAAGCATTGCTGTTTTTTTCTGGCTCAGATTCACATTGCAGAACCTAATATGCATGATACTTAAAATGATAAGCCTCTCGTGAAATGGCAATGCTTACTTTCTATTTTTTTGCCCTTATTTCCCTTTTTTTTTTTTTTTGAAATGTGAAAAAAGAGGAAGTAATTTTCAGAAATATTTTGAGATCAACAACTAGGGGCACATTTACTTAGTTCGAGTGAAGGAATAGAATAAAAAACGTCGAATTTCGAATGATTTTTTTGGCTACTTCGACCTTGGCTACGATTAATTAACCATCGATATTCGACCCTAAGTAAATGTGCCCCCTAGTCTTAGCATGTTTGTGCTATATTTACAGTTTTTGTATGTATGTTACGAAGTAGGTGTGTAATAAACACACATTTCTGCTCTTCCTCAAACTTAAGACATAGCCTTGCTGGGGTTGCCATTTTCACCTCCTACCTTTCTAATTACTGTACTTCACATACCATCCATTCTTGTAGAAAGTATACAACTGAATAATAGAACTGAGTTATATTTGCTTCATGAATTCCAATAATTTAGCACCAACTTTACTGTGAGATTCTGTTCATGTTTTGGCACCTAGCAATGCACTTAAAAACTGATCAATTTGTAACTATTAAATCAACACATTGTGATTGGAGCAGATAAAATAATAGTTACAATATAACCCAGCTTCTGTGAAGGAATTCACACATTCATGGAATTAATCAGTGTATGTATATCTTCTGACACTGTATTGCCTGACAAGTAAATACCTTATGAGGAAATCACCACGAGAACAGGCTTTTAAAGCATGTATCAATTTACTTTGCTTAATACAAAATTTTCTTGTGTAGTGAGAACTGCAAACATTTTGCACTTTTCTTCTACATATGTGGCTTGTTTGCTGTAAGAGCTTACTGTGCACTATTTGTGGATTGAGCACTATGGAGATAAAATAGCTTGTCTACAGTTGTGAGTGCTGATGACTAGGCATTTCAACTGACTTCCTATGTTTGAGTTCATGCATTTACCTAGGAAGTAAAGTACAGAAAAGCTTACAAATTATCGTATCCGTTACAATGGTATCTTTTTTTTTTTCAGCTCACTTTCTGCAATAGGTAAAGCATACCGAAAACCTCAATTATAATGTTATGCTATTACAGCTGCATAAACTATCCAGGAGCAGCATTTGGGAAACCAACCTTTTAAAGTTTTAAACTTTAACTGTTACAACAAAAACTAATTTAGGAGAAGGAAAAAAGAATAGAGATAGGGGAGAGAAGTCTAAATAAGCTTTTGCGAGTCATGTCTATTTATAAAGACTGAGCATTCAACCAAGTGTCCCATAATGCGTTGAACTTAGTTGGGCGTCCTCTTGACAAGTAAACCAGCTTTTGTTTGGGTAACACGTCATTAATTTGTTTTTTCCAGAGGTTGAATGCTGGAGCAGATGTGGACTTCCAGGTCAACAGTATAGCTTTTTTGACATAGAACAACTGGAGATAACATAGCCGTTGGTATGATGATAAATCCAAGTCTTCCAGAACACAGAGTAGACATACTTTCAGGCATTGAATGTTGGGGAGGGCCAGTCTCTCGTTAATGTACTTTAAAACAACTGCTGTTTTTACACATTTCTTATGGTGTTTGGATATAGACTTAAAGGCTACTTCAGACACTGCATTTTAAGCTGGATAAATCAAAACCTAAACATTTTAAAATAAAGCAGTTATGCAATTAGAAGGTTAGTGCCCATATGTAGCATTTTCTCTGATGGGGGAAAATGGCTGGGACTGCCTGCAGTAGCTTTTAACTACAACTGTTTGTCATCAACAGGAGGGCAGTATTAACATTAACAGGGGTTTCTCTGCAGTCCAGCGAATGCTGTGAATGCCGTGAGCCCAAGAGCCCCCATCATTTGAAGTTGAACTTTAGGCTGTTGTTTAGGTGCACCAGATACATTCCTCTAATTGTTGAGAATAGTTTGAGAATAGCTTATGATGACATAATTTGTTTCCACTGCTAGGTAAACCACTACTTCTGTTCTCAGTAACACTTTGTCAAATAGCCTTACATGAGTAAGATAGTTTAGGATAAAGTGAATGTGCCATGGCAGTCATTAATTTTTTTTTTTTTTTTTAATTAGTCTTTATGTATAGAGTCAGCATTCCACATCCATTCTGCCCCAGTGGAAACTAAAAGCACCCAGTGCTGCAAGATCATGTTAAAACTTAGCCTGCTGTATACAGCCCCCTCATTTCTAGTTTATATATCTACAGCACAATAAGAACAAGTTCTCATATCATATATCGTACCTATATATTTTTTTAAATATATTATATTCTGTATATATTTATGAGACTTGCCCCTTGCAAGATTGTTTCAATGTGCATCCTAGTGGGAAATACGTGGGTGAAAAATATGAATCATGCCAGTATTATGAATCAGACTGAGCTGGAAAGACTTATCTGCAGGTTTGCTGGTGGTAATTAACATACGTGGGAAGAAGATCTTTGGATGTAGTTGTAACCTGGGTCCATTCAGAATATTCTGAGCTACCCTTAGGGAAATGAAGGCAGCAGCTGTTCTGCTTCCGTTCTGCAGTTGTGTTGCCAGTAGCATCAATGGTGTTATTTCCGACTCCCATGGGAATCCTACTGTGCAGTGCTCTCACACAGTTCATTCATATTTTACTCCTGTTCATTAATAAATGTGCACACTACTCTTCTGGGTATGCTTGTAGATGAAGTAGAGTGCTTATTAAGGAACATATACATTCAGAATATTTGTACTATTGTTTTGTAAAAATCATAGCGTGCTAGACGTCTGTGCTATAACTGCTGCACCATTTTTTTGTATAAAACTGTGTGTGTGCTGTGCATTTGTTGCATCGCATCATTCCCTGTATGCAAGACAAAGGCATAGCACTTAACCACAGTAATGGAAATAAGGGTCATTTGGAGGTTTTGTGCCAGGAATTTGGGGTAGCTACTAGTATGAAGAACAGCATGTTAATGTTTTTTTTTTTTTTTTAAATACTGATGTATTTTCAGTTTTAGAACATGTTTCTGTGGTGCCACATTTTTAAAGTTTCCCATTTATCATTCATTGTGAATGGTCCCATTCTTTGTGAACAAGGTGCTCAATATGTACAGTATAAATGATTATGAATCTATTAGGCACTGATTAGTGCCGTTATAGGAGTATTTAACATCTACTTTTACCTAGAAGCAATAGGTAATCATTTCTGTATTTTTAAGAAGAATACATTTATCTTAGTAATATGTAATGTGACTGTGTAATGACTGGTACACTGTACTCTTGCTTAAAGGAAAACTATACCCCCCAAACAATGTAGGTCTCTATTAAAAGATACTGAGTAAAACAGCTCATGTGTAAAACCCTGCTTCATGTAAATGAACCATTATCATAATAATATACTTTTCTAGTAGTATGTGCCATTGGGTAATCATAAATAGAAAATTGCCATTTTAAAAAATAAGGACCGCCCCCTGAGATCGTAAGATTCACTGTGCACACATACAAACCACATGTAAGGTCACATGAGCCAATTAACAGACAGAGTTGTGCCTTTTGCTTCCTCACTTCTTCCTGTTACAGTTAGTGTTGTAGTATTTCTGGTCAGGTGATCTCTGAGGCAGCACAGATAGAGTCACGAAATGGTGGTTCAAGGCAAGAGATGTAAAAGGGCAATATTCATGTAAATATATAGTCCAGTTTGGTAAGATTCTTTAATATGTCATTCAATTTGATAAAAACTATTTTTTGCTTAAGTATTCATTTTGGGGGTATAGTTTTCCTTTAATAGCTCACAAGGAAAATAAGAATTTTAGATGTGAAAGAGGAAACAACACAAATCTTGTATAAAAACAAAGTACAATAATTAAAACTAAGTTGGCTTTTTCAAAAAATACCAATTAACACTCAAAGTAATGCTACTCTGTTGATAGAACACCACATTTCTTTCCTTACCAGTATATTGTGTACACATGGACTTCTGTATCAGACTTCCGTCTTTCAACTTAAACCTCCAGGGCTTGGGCTTGAGCATGCTCAGTTGCTCTATCCTGCCCTCCTTGCTGTAATCTAAACGCTGAGCTATTAGTGAGCAGGGAGAACCAAGCTAATATGGCAACTGCTATCCTATACAGAGTCTTCTAGAGTTGTTTACTTGGGTATGGTAAAGTATTCTATATAAATAAGTATACTGGTCTAGCTTGCACTATTGTGGCTAATCTATTGGCAATAAACTACCTCGGTAGCTTTCCTTCTAACTATATCAGAAACCTTTTTTATTTTGCATAGTCTATGTATTTACCCAGTTTTTATTTTTACACTGAACTTTTCCTTTAAGAAACTTCAGCTTTTAATAAAGTGTATTTATTTAAGTCATGTCAAAGATGCAAACTTCATCTTTCTGTGCCTGGCTTTTTCCTGCTTCAAGGTTGGCGGACACCTGCTATCTATATACTGTATATGCTATCTTGGTGTGCATTTGAATCCGATATCATGAATATTCTTGGTGGTGTAATTATTTCTTCATGTACAAGTAATACTGAAGAATAAAATCTCCTCAACCAAATAGATATGGTTTCTGATTATTGTATACCCTTTTAATGCTCCTGATTATGGCTCTGTTTTCAGGTTTAGTTTGTTTCCTGGGCAAGGAAAATAGAAATGTGCTGGCTACTGTTACCTACTGTACATACCAGAGGGATTGCTGTGACTATACTCAAGTATTCACTTCATGAACAATTCAAATATGCACGCAGACTTTGAAATTAAGTCTGTCAGCAAAAGACTATAAAGTGTGTTCATGCATATTTGTTAAATGTGGATTTTCATTTTCTCCGGGCATGCATTTTCTTTTATTGGAGCATAGTGCAAAGTAGATATTGACTTGACCAAATAACAGAAACCTTTATGTACACAGCAAGCTCCTAAATACTGGGAACTCTGTTCATGTCTTTTTGTTGCAGTGGAGCCTCAAATATCAAATTGCTGATACATATATATTTCCATATGTGTATTTACTTACATATATATTTGTTAATTAGTAAAGATCCTAATATGACAAACCAGTGAAACCGCCTTTGTAATAGTGACATTTTCAAATCCAGTTCCCCCCGTCTGTAATCTCAGACCAGGAGAATATGCAGTAGAAACCATGTTGAGAGCAGCTTCCAGTATGCATGCTCCTGCCCTGACATGAACAACTGTGCTGGGCCACTGGATGTGATGCTCTCAGACATGCCTGCCGCTATCTAGTTCACTGATCTATATATCTGAAAGCAAAAAGTGTTTATAAATAGGATTTAGCTTGGGTTTACTGTATTTAGAAATAGAATTTTGGTGTAGCCTAAAAAATATTTTAGAGCATTCTAATAAACAAACATGTATCATTTCATCTCATGGATTTACAGTAACTAAAGCACATATAAAAACACATTTTGTGTTGCAGTAGTTTTTTTTTATTGTGACCAATAATAATTTTTCATTTTCTCTTCATGTAGGTGGCTATGAAAGATTCCACTCTGAATACCCAGAGTTTTGTGCAAAAACAAAGTCCATAAACAGTATTTCCTTACCTGCCAGCATAGAACCTGCTGAAATGAGCTGCAGATCTTGCACTACACCTCTCCATGACCAGGTAACCTGGCATATTTTACTTGCATAATGTATCATCTGCTAGACCCAATTAGTAATCATCCCTTGAATATGAATTGACAATAAAGGTTTACTGGAATAAGGTCTTAGTACAAAGGTGATGCAGGGACTTGTCTGATGGTCATCTTGGAGTTAGGAATGAATTATTCCCCCTATGAGGCAAATTAATAAGACTTTTCCACCTTCCCCCAGATCAACTAGCAGTTAAGGTGGCCATAGATTTTTGAAAGATCTTTTCTTTATAGTAAAGTATCTTGAAACGATTGTTTAAATTTATGATTTGTCCATCAACTGAAAAGACTATTTCAAGTGATATTGTCTAGCTGAAGGTGGGAAAAGTGTAGGTAGTTGCCGATTTGGCTCAGCAAACAACTGGACAATGGATACATTTCACAATGAAAATTTTCTAACCTGACCGATGTTGAACGAAAAATCCTGTGTAATCAGTGCATGGGGATGGACATCAGGTCCCCCATTCTGGTGCACAAACAAGATTCTGAAATGATGGAAGGCTTGCCTTAATAACAGTGTCCTCAAAATGGCTCCTGTCTGCTTGCTATAATTATGAATTCCCAGACTGATGGAAACAAGATTCAAATATTTATATAGTGTAATTAAAGTTAATTTTGCTTGACTAACATGATAGGATTTGGAATAATTTAAATACCTTACCTAAAAATATGTCCAACAAAAATATCACCATAAATTGTCTTAATTTTATATTATCTGATGCCCCCTACTGCCATGCTACATCTGCTGTTAATCCTAATAAAGCTTATATATGAGCTAGCAAATACAAAATGTATAGTGGGGCTTGCAAGATGGCCAGATATTTAAAGTTTAGCTGCATGCATGCCTAATCTCTTCACTACATAAAGCAAACTAAATAAAAAGCAGAAAACATTGAAAAAAATATATATTTAAGGAAGCTTACCACTTTCCATATGGGGTCCGGGTGCTCATGCTCCAAACCCTCAGCAGGGGGGGAAATACATACAAAACACGAAAAATAGAGCTGGCACTACTCCGGTACCCCAAAAATATGATCAAATCAAATAGAATCCAGGAGTCACAAAGTATTAATGAAGTAGTAAAAAGATTTTTTATTATTGCATCTTGTATAAAAATAAAAGCCTGACGCGTTTCGTGTCCACACAGGACACTTAATCATAAGCCTATGATTAAGTGTCCTGTGTGGACACGAAACGCGTCAGGCTTTTATTTTTTATACAAGATGCAATAATAAAAAATCTTTTTACTACTTCATTAATACTTTGTGACTCCTGGATTCTATTTGATTTGATCATATTTTTGGGGTACCGGAGTAGTGCCAGCTCTATTTTTCGTGTTTTGTAATCTCTTCACTAGGCAAGTAAAAAATAAAGCTAATAAAATGTTGCATTCGTTCTATTAAAACATGCCAAAAATCGACTTCTCCTATCTCACATATTTATATCTGCAACAGGGTGGGCCTGTGGAGATCCTTCCTTTCTTATACCTTGGCAGTGCATACCATGCAGCCAGAAGAGACATGCTGGATGCTTTGGGGATCACAGCATTACTGAATGTATCGCCTGATTGTCCCAATCACTTCGAAGGTCATTATCAGTATAAATGTATACCAGTGGAAGATAACCACAAAGCCGACATCAGCTCCTGGTTTATGGAGGCAATAGAATATATCGGTAAGTGTTATAATAATAACATTTTGTATTCTGCATGGCCATCAGCATTACAAATAAAATGGGGACTACTGGGAAGAAGTTTGTTGTCTAATACTAATAGGTTTGTAAATTTTACTTGATTATTTAAACTATTTACTAGGGATGCACTGAATCCACTATTTTGGATTCGGCTGAACCCCTGAATCCTTCACGAAAGATTCGGCTGAATACCGAACCAAATCCGAATTTGCATATGCAAATTAGGGGTGGGAAGGGGAAAACATTTACTACTTCCTTGTTTCAGACAAAAAGTCACCCAATTTCCCTCCCCACTCCTAATTTGCATATGGAAATTAGGATTCAGATTCGGTTTTTTGTGTGTAATTTTAAGGACAAGGTTCTGCACTGCCTTTAAACAGCAGCGTCTTAGTGTTAATGGGCTACATGTTTTAAAGTAACATAGATTAAAGGTTAAATTTTAGCAACAATATATCAATTGTTATCTGAACTGGTCTACTGGCAGCAACATGAGGAAATGTATGTAATATACAATTCACTCTGGATTGTTGCAATTTCCTAATAGTAGCTTGTAGAGAATTCAACCCTGTAGAGAAAAACCCTCCGCCCCCAGCTTAACTGCCCCCAGGGAAATGCCCCATACTTTATACTTACCCCTCGTCGCAGATTCTGGCATCGGACTTCATGGCAGCCATCTGCTGGGTCTTCATGTCTTCTTCTGGCACTTCGGCAATTTCCATCCACTTCGCCGCATGCGCAGTTGTCCAAACCAGCAAATTGCTCCAACTACGCATGTGCTGACATACCGATCTCCCAGTCAGCTTACCAAGGACACAGAAGATGGATGCCGTGAAGTCCAATGCCAGAATCTGAGACGAGGAGTAAGTATAAAGTATGGGGCATTTCCCGGGGGGGGGCAGTTAGGCTGTGGGGAGGAGGGAAGGGGGTCTATGTGGGGTGGGGGGGGCTATGGATTTTTTTCTACAGGGTTGAATTCTCCTTTAAGCACTTTTTTCTCCTGATTTCCCTCCCTGCCCCTAATTTACATATGCAAATTAGGATTTGGTTGAACTGAATCCGAATCCTGGTGAAAAAGGCTGAATTCTGACCGAACTCTGGATTCGGTGCATCCCTATATCTTGCAATTCTGTGCTTTAAACTGCAGTTTCTTTCTTCTTATTAAGTTGCACATTTTTCCAAGAGTAAAAACTGCACGATCTGCATTCCTGGCTGAGTGTAATGTCTGTCTGATTTCATTATGTATTGTTGGTAAAACTAAATCATACATTTCTGTTACAGACTCCGTTAAAGATCAAAATGGACGTGTCCTTGTTCACTGCCATGCTGGCATTTCCCGTTCCGCCACCATCTGTTTGGCCTATTTGATGATGACAAAAAGGGTGAAGTTGGAGGAAGCCTTTGAGTTTGTGAAGCAGCGCAGGAGCATAATCTCTCCTAACTTCAGCTTCATGGGTCAGCTTTTACAGTTTGAATCTCAGGTCCTAACCACTACCTGTGCTACAGAAGCTGCTAGTCCCTCTGCCACTCTGAGAGAACGCAGTAAGCCTTCCGGTTCACCCACATCTACTTTTGTTTTTAGTTTCCCAGTTGCTGGGCCAAGCGGCATTCCCTATCTCCATAGCCCTATCACAACCTCCCCCAGCTGCTGAAGGAAAATAGAAGAAACCATCTTTTGCATTTATCCTTTTATGACCACAGTGGGTCCAAAGTGACTTTTCTAAAGAGCACCAAACTTTGCCTCTTAGTAAGATGCAAACCCTTTATTAATCGAGGGGTGGGGAGGGAGAGGAAAAAAGCAATAATGGTGAAGAGATCTCCTCTGGCATATTGGATATGTGTAACTTATTGGGGTTTTTTTCTCCAAAAGCTAAGTGGCAGTTTTTAATTTTTGTCACATTTTTAATTAAATAATGAACATAACTTGGGAAATTTCTTTTCCCAAAGTGCCTCATTTTCTAATTTTCTTATTTAATTCTATATTTAAAGAACGTTTGTTTGCCTTGAAAGTTCTGTCCTCCAAAGTATCATAATGCAATAAGAAAACCATTCCAACTTTAAAAAGAAAAAAAAACTGTTAATATAAATGTCGGATTTTAAAAGCACAACTGAAAGTATTTAATATGTCAGCAAACGCGGGATATTTTCTGCAACAAGTGGAAAGTTAGGCAGCTGAGGACAGGACTCTGGGTGTGTGTGTACTTCTGTTGTATTCCAAATACTGTCGCAATATTCAATATTTTAGTTGACTTTCTTGCCTAAAGCCAGCCTCTGGCTAATAAGCATGGGGAGAGAGAGTTCACAGTCTAAAACAAGTTTCTTCATTTAAAATCTATAAAAAAGCTTGCAGTATACGTTCACCATTCAAGTGCTTGCTGTGAGGCCAATGGCAGATTTAACTCTCACAGCGAAATGTATCATTTTACATTTTGGTTTAGGAACTGTGCAATTAGTGACTATTATAGTTAATTGCACTATATGTGTTTAAAGTATTGAAGAGTTTAGCAACGACCTCAGCATTCAGAAAACTATTATTGTCTTGTCTAGTGTTGATGTTTCTCAACATTATAATAATGATTGATGGTGTTCAAATGATATACAGAATTTCAGGTTTGGGTTTCCAATATTTTTACATTTCACTGAATAAATGAACCAGTATATTATGAAACAAGGGTTGCCATGAAAATGACTGAGAACTGCTTTTAAAAATGTATTTCACAGCTTATTTATGACCGCATTCATATACTATGAGGCAGCAACATGTTCTGGTGTTTGGGAAAGAAGGAATCTATCTGGCAGGTAGGATACTTTAGATTTGTTCTGCCAGTAAACATTTTTATCATGGGCTCCGCCATGCTTGGGTTTAAAACAAGTTACAGCAAACAATATGGAGACAGTAAACTTGTTCTAAGGCTGTTTGTTCAAAGAATGGGACAGATTTACATTCATAAAGAGTTAGCCAATTGTTTCATCTAACAATAAACCAAGACAAATATCTCGCTCTTAATCATTTTTGTCCCAGAAGGGGCACATCGATATTTTGACTCACAAATAATTTGACTTACAAAAAACGGAGACCAACATAGCTGCAAATTAGCATTTAAATATTTCAGTGTGATCAGTTTCTGCTATTTATGATATACAGTCATGTGAAACCATATCTCGGCTTCACATATGGTGATTACACTAAGCCCCAAAACTACCAGCATCACTTTATGGCAATTGCAACTTTTTGAAATAAAGTGTTCTTGTAGATATGTATGCAATGGTTTTTTTTTAATTATAATAGGGCTAGTGCAGGAATATCCCCTGGAGGATCCCAGCATTCCAGTTTGACCAGAAGTGACAAGTGCACTCATAGCTAAATGTTCATATTTTACATATGTTCCAAAATGTGTGGAGGCAAATTTTAACAATAAAACTATTTCCAAGCTGTTGGTATTTTTCATTTGGGTGAAAACAATCCGCTCATTCTGATCTTCTAACTAGGCTGCCTATTCAAAGTAATGCCCACAGCCACTTTTTTATTTTTCTCCATTTTATATCTCTTATCTCATTCAGGAATATTTACTGCAAAGCCCCAAAATGTAGCACCTTTTTATTGTCTGTTTTATTGTCTATTGACCTTAAACACCCTTATAAGTACACAACGGATTATTTAAAGCTAACAACCAGATTCATCTTCATAGATCCCATGTTAGAAACAATCCTAAGGATAACTTTACTTTTCATATAGGAGTAGCTTGATTTGGTTATGGTTAATATGAGAAATGTATATAAGCAAGGATATAGACTAGGGCAGATCCTATTAGATATTAGTAAAAGTATCAGACCCCCAAGGGCTTACTCAGCCAAGCCTACAATCTGTGGTTTTTACTATGATGGATGCCTGGGGCACAAAATTATCATTAACATGATGTGAAGAGGCAGATGCTGAATAATGGCATAAATGCTCAAGCTTAATTAAAATAAAACTCCTATTTTATGTTTTTCACCAGATCCAGTATCCCACAAAACCTCAGTTCTTAGCGATACATAGATGACCAGTAACTGATAAAAGTTGCTATGGGCTACTAGAACTGGTGCCAATTATGTAATCTCAACAGTTCTAATGCTTCTAGTTTCTTTCCATTCTAAGCCTAAGAAAAATGTTTAATACAAACCGTATTTATTGCTCTTTGGTGTAGGACAGACGCTGTAAGAGTTTTTATGAGAACATGGGAAAAAATATGCTCCTGCCCATTACACCTTGGCATCCTGTCAGCAGTTGTCTATATAGATTTATTTGGCAGGCGCAAATTCACGGCGAATTTCTGCATTTTGCCACCGGCGAATAAATTTGCAATTAACCAATGCCCATTGACTTTAATGGGCGCCAGCATCTACTTTGACAGCGGTGAATTGTCACCGGCGTCAAAATCTGCGTTTCACAAAATTTTTTGCCCGTTTTGTGAATTTCTCTGGAAATTCGTGACGAAGCAAAACAGGACAAATTAGCCCATCACTGGAATATTGTAACCTAAACATTTTGAGATCTTTTTGTTGCGACATAGCTTGAATAATGTGCATGGGTACATAGTAACAGTAAGTTAGATTGAAAAACTCCATTTTCACTGCTAGTTGATCCAGAGTAATGCAAAAAAAAAAAAACACACATTTTTTTTACATTTTGGCTTCCTGGAAAATGCCAAAGAAGTCAGAAGGTTTTTATGCACCATTTCCTGTGTAAAATGTACCCACTTTCCCTTCTCATCTCATTGAATGAAGCAGCTTATACTTTTGTTTTCATCACAGTGCGAGAGCTTCATGCTTGTTTTTTGTTGCTTCACGTTCAGGTTGAACCTTTTACAACCACAAAGGCACATGAACCCTGTTGGTGACTTTCTGTCCTTAAAGCAGTGGAGCGTCACTGGAATATGACAAAGAAGTAGGGAATTAGTCTTTCATAACTAGAAGTGTGATTATAAAATCAATGCAATAGTGTGTTTTGGAATTTCTCTGTAAATATTTTCATTGTTTGTGGCCCAACTTTTCTTTTTATCCTATAAGCAGGGCGTCTGTATTATGTATATATGTGTTTTCTCCTTATTTAAAATGTTAACTTATTGCCTGAAAGATTGTTTGGCGAAAAATAAAAAAACAAATGACAGAGCAAGCTTCTTGTGTGTGTATATTTGTAATGTATGTATATTTGTAATGGCATATAAAAATAGTATATCAAACTCTACATTTTAACATATTGGGATACAAAGTTTCAAGTTCAGTTTGTCATTTTATGCGTGTATTAAGCCTTTAATGGGATTCTGAAACAGGGAAAACCCGTTTTTAGTGTTTTTCTTTTTCTTTTCAAAACCCATTAGTTAATTGTATTACTCCAGCAGAATCCTGCATTGGAAACAGTTTCCAATGCAGGACAGATTTTCTTTTGTACATTTCATTTTGAAATCTGACATGGGGCTAGACATGTTAGTTTGCCATGTGCCTTCAGTCATGTGACTTGTGCTCTGATAAACTTAAAGGACCAGTAACAAAATCAACTCTACCCTTTTCCACCTACAGATCTATCCTGCAGAAAGTGTATTATGCTTAATGCTTTATAAAAAAAAATACCATTGGCTCCGCACCTTGGATCTTGCAGTCGCCTTTTCGCATTTTGGGAAAGACAGTGTACACCCAGAAGCAGAGTTTTATAATGGTATTTTTTTTTTTATAAAACATTAATCATTATACACTTTTTGCAGGATAGATCTGTAGGGAGAAAAGGGTAGAGTGGATATATAAATAAAAAAAAAAATAGTGCTACTGGTCCTTTAGGTAAATTCTTTACAGATGGAATCACCCCTCCTTTCCCTACTAGCAACTGCTCAACAGAACAATGGAAAGATAACCAAATTACTCTCTGACTCCTATGTTACTACAAAAAATTCCATTCCCCCACCTAGTGGTACAGTAGATCCAAGTCCCACTGTGAATCCTCTTTCAGTTACGTTGAGTAGGAGAAACAATGGCTTATCTGAAAGCAGTTCGATTGTACAGAGCTTGTACTATCAGAAAGCACAGGATCAGGCACAATGAGCTGAGAAAATGACCTACATACCAATATTACAACTTAAAAAATACATTTATTGGTTCAAAAATGACATTTTAAATGGTAGAATCAATTACTTGCAACATTTTTCCAGAGAAAACAACCCCAACCTTGACAGTCTACCTTAATTTCCTGCTTTTTATGTTGGTTAAAGCCACAAAATATACAGTAAGTTTACCCCATACGGTATACCCCATACGGTATATATTTTTGGAAAGTATATATTCTCCCAAATCCAAAATGGATAAATGTCTTTCTTCATTAGCATTCAAATTTGAAAATACATTTTTTTGGTGCTGAAACTATTCCCTTTGATATCTGGTGGGATGCCATTGTAGACAAAAAATCCGAATGACAGAAAGGTGCACATGATCCATAGCTGGTTTATTAGCCATGCATGTGACTCACTCCAACGTTTATTACATTTCTAAAAATCCCCTCAAACCTTTTATTTTACAGTCTCGTGTCTCTCACATGTCATTAGGAACCAAGAGAAATCATCCTAACTATGCACGCCGGGGGTCTGGCAAACAGATTGAGACAGAAATGAGATACAAATGAATTACATAGTACAATTAGCATAAAGCTATAAAAGGGCAAAAAACACAATACAGGTATGGAACCTGTTATCCAAAATGCTAAGGACCTGGGGTTTTCCAGACAAGGGATCTTTCTGTAATTTGGATCTCCATAACTTACGTCTCATAAAAAATCTTTAAATATTAAATAAACCCTAAAGGCTTGCTTTGCCACCAATATGGATTTATGCAGGAATTAGTTGGGATCCAGACCAAGGTAATCATTTGATTATAATGGAGTGTATGGAAAATGGCCTTCCCATAATTCAGAGCTTTCTGGATAATGGGTTTCCTGATAATGGATCCTGTATTTGTACAGTAAGCACAAAACGACATGGCACTTAAAGATTTTAAAAAATCCACTTAACTGTACTTACATGTTGTCAGGGGTCTAACAACATAGACAGCAGACCCAGAGGTTGGCACCAAGAACAAGACTTGGTGAGGGTCATACCTGATGCACAGTTCCAATGTGTGTGTATATACAAAGTATACACTCTACCCCATCAATTTCTGTTTTGTCCATTTCTATCGATTATTTTTTTTTTTCTTTTTAAAGGGGTGGTTCACCTTAGAGGTAGTGTATGTTATAGAATGGTTCATTCTAAGCAACTTTTCAGTTGGCCTTCATTTTTTCTTTTTCTTTTTTTGACCCCATCTAAAAAAAAACAAATGCTCTGTAAGGCTACACATTTATTACTTATTGTTATTGCTACTTTTTGTTACTCCTCTTTCTATTCAGGCCCTTTCCTATTCATATTCCAGTCTCTTATTTAATGTAAGGTTAGTATAGCAATTTGGACCCTAACAGTCCCAAGCAGCTGAAAATACAAACAAGCTGCTAAAAAAAACCTCTAAAACCACAAATAGTAAAAACCAAAATGAAAACCATCTGCAACTTGTCTCAGAATATCACTCTCTACATTATACTAAAAGTTAATTTAAAGGTGAACAACCCCTAATTGTAATCAATACTCAAAGCTGATGAATAACAATTCTGATACAAGCTCATAAAAATATACTTTATTGTAGTGCTCCAAATCTGATACCATGCATGTAAATTAGGGTGCCATATGGTAGAGCTTTCCATGATGTGGAACTGCCCCGCTAATAAGAGCCAAAGCTATGTAACATGGGGTCCAATTCGGGTAAATTATAAGGTGCTAATTTACTTCCTTGGATATCTCTGCAGCTACAGTATAGGGGAGTGACCAGTACAGCTTTTAAAAGCTGACCCACACCCGACCCTAACCCCTGCAGAACCTGCTCCAGACCCTAACCAGGTGCACTCTCCTATTTATATACCCACGTCTGCCTGCTGCAATGTCATGAAAGGAACGGAACATACAGGTAGGGGTATTTAAAAAGGTGCGCCATCTCGACAGAAGTGGGGCACTAGAAGGTTGCAACAGGATAGACACAGGCTCAAGTTCTGCCCGCACCCACCTGTCCAGCAAGTCCCGTAGGCTTTGGACTGGACCACACATCACTAGTACCTATTAATTCTTTTGACTAAGTCAGCAAAGTATCAGAGGAACTACCAGCAGTTAGTGGGGCCCATCAGGTTTTTATCTGGGGTCACTCCAGCCCAGTCCGACACTGGGAGCTGACATTGTTCCAGTAGTAAATGCACTCAGGACGAGCAGTGGAAGCAAAAGCAAATTATTCCTCCTGAAACCTTTTAAGTAATTTAACATTATCTCAGAAACAGTACATAATTATTCATTAGAAATTTCTAAATTGTGGGATGAAGCTTATGTTAAATGTAAACCTGTTATGGGTTTCTTGGCAAGGTGTTTAAATGTATCCAGTTTTGGTTCAGGAGACCCAAGTTATTAGTTATTATTATTTCTATATATTAACAAGAAGAATTTGGAGTAGGGAAAACAACTTCAAAAGCCACAATGCCATCCTATTAATTTAACAGACATTTCCCATATTTCACAAAAGAAAAAATGACTCCTACTAACTGCAGCGTGGGGCTTCATCTGTTTCACTGAAGGATCAAAAACGAAATACAAGAGAATTGCCCTTGGAACTTTGTGTTGATTTGTACAGATATTCACCACAATAAAAGCCTGTCATTTCTATGCGCATTCATCTACCCACTCCAGTGTATCTGCCTGTTTTTTTGGAAATGTTGGAAGATATCCGCACCATAGTAGGGTCTGGGGCATGTGCACCTGGAGCAACACGTGTCTCTTGGACAGTGCCACTTCACAGTGGATTCTGTCGGTGGTGTAACTAGAGTGTACCAGCCACCCTGAGGGGCCTGGTGCATTCAGATCCCCATCCTCCTGCCCACTTCCCATCCTGCCTTAGCCCCGCCCATGTCCCTCCTCCACCCACTCCCTCCCAACCTAAGTCCCCCTTCCTCGCCGCAGGTAAGAGAGCAGCTGGGGAGGAGGGTTTTTTTTTTATTAGCTATAAAGGAAGCAGACCCCACAGTCCAGACCCCCTGCAACTGCAGGGTCTGCTTCCTTTCTAGGTAAACCACTGGATTGTGTTTTAAATTGAATGACTTTGTTTGTAGATTTAAGATATTGTACCGTGTTAAACCATTGAAAAAATGCAGAAAATGAAAAGCTTGGTGATCCCTTTTATCAGCTAATTGAATTTGCCTGACAAAGGGGCCTGTGTGCTCCGAAAGTTTGTTTGTAGAGAATTTTATTATCCATGAGCCAAACTTCTCTCTTTACCATTGACTAACAGTGACCTCTAGAGGATATTTAAAGGTACATTCACATAGCGTTTGTGTTTAAGAGGGTTATTTATTAATACTCAATTTATTCTAGTTCTGTGGAAAAAAAAACTTTTCAAGATTTATTATACCCCGAAGCTGCTAAAAGTCTGAATCTGAATATACTCCATCTAAAACCTGTCGAATTCATGTATAAGTCAAAGGCAGCTGTCCCTTTAACCATCACGAATTTTGGAGTGTTTGCCGCTGGTGTTCACTCGAAAACTAGAGTCTTTCAGCATCTAACTTGATACATTTGAGCGAATTCCGATTTTTTCGAGAAAAATTATTAGTCAGTTAGTACATTTTTTTGTGGATAGGTTGAATTTGTTTTAATGAAAAAGTGAGAAAAGGTCAAGTTTTAGTAAACAACGCCCTAAATTTAAACCTGGAAGGTGGACTATGCTACCTGTGCAATTCCAAAAGAGCCAGGACTTTGCCTCATAAGCATTATTACCAATGTCTCCTTTGAGGTGGTATCCTTTCAGATGGAGTGGATAAAGCCTTAATGTTCCCTCAACCTTATCACCTGGGTTATCATATTGAAGTTTGGCTATAGACGTTAGGTCTAGCGTACCTCGGTGGACAGACACTTTGGTATCTGGTGAGGCCTGAACAGGCTACTTGCTCCAGTCGTTGCTGTTAGTTGTTCTTTGAGGCACCAGGATTCTTCCATTCAGGCCAGAGGGGTGTTTTTGGAATATCTATGACAGTATCTGACTCTGCATTAGGGATGTAGCGAACTGTTCGCCGGCGAACTAGTTCGCGCGAACTTCGACTGTTCGCGTCCGCCGCAAGTTCGCGAACGTCGCGCGACGTTCGCCAATAGGCGTTCGCGTCAAAATCGTTCGACCATTCGATCGCTAAAATCGAACGATTTTCGTTCGATCGAACGATTAAAATCCTTCGATCGTTCGAATCGAACGATTTTCGGATGTTCGAAGTTCGCGAACAGTTCGCGAACTGTTCGCATTTTTTGCCGGTGTTCGTGAACGGCGTTCGCGAACACATACTCGGCGGTTCGCTACATCCCTACTCTGCATTCCACTTCTTCTGTCTACGATGCAAATCACAACAAAACAGTAACGTTACAGACATGAAATGGGTGAACTGAGAAAAAAAAGATGCCCAAATAAAAATGTTTTAAAATTGTAGTTCTTTTTATGCAGCAAATTGTCTCCTGGCTGCTTCCATATGAATTGTTGGGTAGTAAACAGCAGCCATAGGCATCAGCTCATTCCAGCAATCCTTGGCCAATTCAGTTCCTAATGTAGGAATTTGCAGGCATGGTGCTGGCAAAGCATAATGAAAGCAATGGATTCTAATTGTTAATCCATGGGAGCAGCACAGCAGATTGCATTTAGCCAGATATTAATGGCAGGCAAGGTAAAGTGCAAAATAGTAATTATGTTACTGTTGTCACTGATGTAGTGTGACATATTTGCAGATGATTCTGTTAGAAACACAAAGTATTAAATATTTTGTGGCCCATTAACTAGTTTAAAGGTTTAATTATTATACAGGGTCACAGTGAGACGTGGCTTTTCGCAGAATGAAGAACTGTACAATTCTAGAAGCTCATACAAAGGGGAATATAAAAGAGCATCACATTCTTTACAATCATCATTCCTGTGTATGTGCATATGTTATATTCACTTTTGCCTATGGGGGAAGAAATTGGGGTACAGCTGACTAGGTCCTATAAACATTAGCAGAGTGACGCATTTGGCCCCAATGTTGCTCTTATACCAAGTCTAGAGAAAAGTTCCCCTGGGCTCAACTAATTACACAGTACGAACAAGGACATCTAATTAGAGAATGCTACTTTGTAAAAATGTAGTGATTCCCCTGCTTCATCAAGTCACTTTAAATACGTGTGTTATGTAATTCATGAGGGTCCCGGTGAGGATGAAAACATTGGTTTAAATAATACACAATTGGTGTGATATATTCAGCTTTCTTGCTTGGCAAATTATAGTGAAAGCAGTGGATTACTCTTACTAGTCCAAAGATACAGTAAACTCCCATATAAACTCCACCTTACATGTAACTCAGAGGCTCACGGTGCAGCTGGTGGACAAAAGGCTTGTTTATACTGAGCTCTTTTATGAACTATTAATAAACCGCTTTATTTTTTTTTATATATATAAAATTGTTGTGAAATACATTTTCACCATATCCTATAAATTGCACTCATAGTGAACATGTGTAGACTCAGCTGTACTAGTTTTAAATGTGTTTTTTATGAGGGTTATTTTGTTTTTTTAGAATGGTTTTCATCACGACATCTACTCCTTTGGCAAAGAAAGTGACAGCTTGCCACTGACCTATAATGGGGGGATAGGGCAAGTGGATCCTTAGATGCAATTGCCCAGGGCCCCCTAGGCAGCAGCAGACACACAGAAACTGTGACTTCTGCTGCCTGTGCTCCCCACCTTCATCACCCACTGGGTCCTGCACATCATGATGGTCCTCCTCCTGTTGCTGTGCTCCTCCTGCCTCTTCAGCCTGATCTGCAAAAAATGATCATCACAAACACACACTTTTTATACTTTTTTTTTTGGTTCAAGTGAGATTTTTTGAAAACAGATAGTTATACAGATGATGCCACAGCTCAATACAAATGAAAAGGAATACTACCCAATACACAGATTGGGTCTATACATCTTTGCAGGTACAGAAGTTTGACCAAAAAGATAAATACATGACTGTCATATGCATTATACCTTGCAGCTATGAATCCTCAACGTATTGAAAAAGTAAAAGTTCTTGCTAGGAAATGGATGTTTCTATCACTGTATACTTACATCTTTATTGACAATTACAAAATCTATTGGCATTTTCATGGTGCGCGCAGTAGCCCATAATTTGACCTGGAGATGGTTTATACCAGAAAAGTTTAGCTCTAGCCTGTACCACATAATTAACTATACCATGCTTTAGGCAATTCCTACCGACACCCTAGGCTTTCTCAGACATTCTGCAGAATCCATAGCTGCCAAATAGTCATGTTAGCTTTAGTAGAACCCTTTCTCCTGGCAATCAGATCCTCCATTTTTTGTAGTTCCTGGACCGACTGTAGCCACATCTGGTAGGAAGGGGGGTCAGGGGCTTTCCAGTGCTGGGCAATGAGTTTACGTGCTAAGAAGAGTAATTTATGTACCATAGTGTGGGCTGGGCTCGTTAGTGGCGTTGGGGGGGCCATACCCAGTAAATACCATTTTGGATCCAACGGTATTTCAAACCCCAGCATCCCTTTGATACGAGTCTGTACCGCTACCCAGAAGGGTATAATTTCTGAGCAAGCCCAGAAAGTGTGTAAAATTGTGCCCTCTGCCAAACCACATCTCAAGCATGCTGGCGAGATTTCTGGATTAATTTTATGAAGTACAGTTCTGAAATAATAAGCTCTGTGTACAAAGTACAATTGTAAAATCCTATACTTATAAATAGGAGAGATCCGAAGAGGAGTATGAAGTACCTGGTCCCATTTCTCATCAGTAAATGGTGAGAGATCTGCCTCCCATCGCTCTCTCACTTTCAGGGAGGTTTTCTGTAGATTGGTGGTTTGTAGGGCCTTATAGAAAGTGGAAATTTTGTGACAAGTTGGCCCTGCTTAAACACCTCAGCCACAGGTGTTTTCTGTAAATTAAAGTTACACTGTTTGAGTGCTTTCTTCATTGCCCATCTTATTTTGTGATATGTCAGCCACTCGGATGAGGGGATGGAGAACATTTCCCTAAGAGTATCAAATGGAATTATACCTTGCTCATTCCATACCTGGTCTAGTAGATCCCTGCTTCAAGCCAGACCCTCGGAATTACAATTTTATCTAATGGGGCCAATTTAGCATTATACCATAAAGTCGTGAACGGATCTAGGCCCTTCGGGTTGGTAAGATGGTGATAATATCTCTTTGTAATTGTAGAAGTGGGTTTTTCTTAGAGAGCATAGCATTTTTTGGATTTATAGCTGTTAGGGCATAAAAAGGAGGTAGGTCAGTTTGTAGTATCTCCTGCCACAACTGATACACAGCTTCCCCTGGCCCAGTGAATTTCAAAGACCACATTTGTGAAAGTTGTGCAGCCACATAGTACTGGTGCATATCAGGAAACGCCAGTCCTCCCTCATCTTTTGGTCTACATAGTGAGGATAAGGACAGCCTGTTACGAGAGATACCCCAGATATACCGTCTAAAGATAGTGGCCAGGTCAATGAAAAAGCGGTTCTGTATTTTAAGGGGGTGTGCCATAATACATACAATAGTTTAGGAGCTATGATCATTTTAATGGTCTGTATACGTCCCGTGGGGCCCAATGGCAAATGTTTCCAAACTTGAAATTTACTCTGGACCCATTGCAATAAGGGGGCTATATTAAGATCATAATAAGATGACACCAGCAAGGCCACTTTGACCCCTAGATATGTGAATTGCTGAACTTTCAGTAATGGTATATCTGCCTTAATTCCATCACTCGCCTCTGGACCTAAGGGAAATATAACGGACTTTGAAGGGTTAGTCTTAAGGCCAGAGATTTCTCCAAAGGTCCTGGTTGTATCTAGGAGAGCAGAGAGAGGCATGGGTGTCCCCCAAGTATATCAGTGTGTCGTCTGCATACATCTGTATTTTCTCTTCCCTGCCCTGTATCCGAAAGCCTGATATAAGAGGATTCTGTCTAACCGCAAGGCCTAAAGGTTCGATGGCTTGGGCAAATAATAGTGGGGAGAGGAGGCACCCCTGCCTTGTACCTCAAGTTAAAGTAAAAGCTAGAGTTAATGATGAGTTAATTCATAGGGCTGCTGTTGGGGCTGCATATAGCAACTGGACAAGTGAGATAAAGTGAGGTCCTATCCCAAATGCAGTTAATACTTTCCATAAATAGCTCCACTCTATGGTATCGAAGGCCGTAGCAATATCTAAGGCTACTATTGCCCACTGCCCTACATTGGAGTGTTCCAAAGTGAGATTAAGCATCAGCCTTCTTATGTTGTGAGACATTGTTTTCCCCGGAATGAATCCTGTCTGATCCTCTGTAACCAGTTGTGTAACCACTTTCCCATACCTTCTAGCCAAGATTTTTGCTAAAATTTTTGTATCTGCAGTTAGAAGGGAAATGGGTCTATAAGCTTCAGGTAGAGTCGGATCCTTCCCTGGTTTAGGGAGGAGAATTATGGAGGCTTCATACATGGAGGCCGGGAGACTTTTATGTTGGGAGGCATAGTTATAAGTTTTCAGGAGATAGGGGGCTAGCTTTCTAGAGTGAAGTTTATAGAATTCAATAGGGATTCCGTCTGCTCCCGGGGCCTTGCCTACCGGGAATGACCCTATAGCCTCCTGTATTTCTTCCGTCGATATGGGTTGTTCTAAGTAATCCATACCTTCTGCTGGGGGTACTGGGAATTGTAGGTCTTTGAGGAAAGACTCAGTTGTATTACCCTCTGGGTCTAGTTTAGATTGATACAAATCTGCATAAAAACACTTTTTATACTTACACATTTATTTTAGGGGGGGATCGAGTCACATTCACATGGTACCTACACACATATACATACATTTTGTGTGTATTTGTGTATTTTTTTTTAACCGAGTGGGATTTTGCCTACAACAAAGGATTTATTGGCATAGTAAACAGCATATTTGCTGATCACACTTTGCAATACCTTTTATATGTTATTTTGGGGATTATATTCTATTTTTGGTGATTTTGTTGCATTACAGTATCTAGTATAAATAAGTTAAAGGCAGCCGGACATTGAGTTTTTCTTGGAAAATTTCACCGCTCATCTGAGTGGCCTCTACAGTTCAACTGAAGTGGTAGGGACATCCAATCACAATGGTTCCATTGAAATTCAATATGGTGTTGGTTGAAACTCACAAATGTATGAAAGTGTGATACCGTCACAAGGGTACCATGATTTTCATTCAAAACAATTCACACTTCTAGCCATGTACATTGAAAGATTAACACCCGTCTCAATGAAAATCATGGTACCATTGTGAGTATTGTTAGTATTACCAAGCAGTGTGGCATTGAGACACATTAACACACAACACATTGTTCATCATAATGTTCTTTATTTCTCTAGACCCATTAGAAGAAGTCTTTTCCTCAGCCTGTCAATATAGATTTACTTTTGCACATACAGAGATGTAAACCGTGGCAAATTATGGGCAGAGGACATTTCTGTTACAAAATTTAATATCTTTAATTCTTGTTGTTATACAGTTCTACTGTCCAGCAAAGGTTGCTGGGAGTATGAGAACAGCAGAACCTACCTACACCTTTACTAAGCAATAAGAAGTCTCCACTGTATATTAAAGCTCCCATAATGCACTAATGTGCAGCCAACTTGCTCAAAGCATGAAGTGGGCTTTTTAGTGTTATCGCGTTACTGCATGTAAAGCTCATTGGTCAGTCTTTGTTTCTCCTTCATTTCCAATATTCAAAAGAGTGCAGAGGGGAAAAAGAAAATGATCCAAGGCTTCTTGAGTTTATCAGGTTGGGAACAGTAAATATTGCATTGTTTACGAACGAATGTTTGTGCAAAGGAAAGTAACGTGGCAGGGTCCTGGCTCACAAATATAAAAACAAATAAATAGGCTCCTCAGTACTCAGGATACTTAAGCTAAAAGTGGATAAACATTACGGTTACACATACATAAAACATCCAGTTTAAGCACTCGGGAAATACCATTGTGGCACATCACTGGTAGCGATGCTGAACTCTTAAAAGAAAATCTAGGCTTTTTTATTTTGGATAACTTATTGGAAACGAGCCTCAGAATAGTAATTTTTTTTTTTAAAAGGCAGCACCATGTAAACAATTCTTCAACAGGAAGAGTATCACGGAAGAACGCTTCTACTCCGAACACAACCATCAATGTAACACTTAATAAGGTACAGCTTATTTCCAGGCTTGCAGGGCTTTCCTTTTCATGGAAACACTTCCCAGAGTCAGTCGCTTACTGCTCACTTCTTGCTTGAAAATCCACATCCCCTGGGTTTGGTTTCTAACTAAGTCTTTTGTTCAGCTGTTGTGGCAGCCTGCAAAGGGGTTTCTGGCTTCATAATCTGGTATGTGATGAGATATTCTGGGTATGCCTGCACATTGACAAAATACATTATTAGTTATGCCCCATCTTTCCATTCCCCCATATCACAATTGCATTATGTACAACAGCAAGTCCTTCAATGTTCCTTCTATCTAGCTTTAACATTCTTCATTTACTGCGTCATCTCATAAGCTAATAAGCTTCTCTTCCAACCCAAGGCAACCACAGCCCTTTAGCAGTGAAGATTTGTGCCTCCAATAATGCCCCAGTAGTTTCTCATTTTCTATGTTGTTTTTCTGTTGGTGGATGTATATTAGCGAGTAGATTACTTTCAGTTTGAAATGTATATCTGTATAATTGCATGTGTTTGTATAAAAGCCTACAAGAAAAAGACATTTAAAGGGATTCTGTCATCTGAATAAAAAGTGTTAACATTTATGTGAAAACAACATTGGTGGCCATTTATAAAGTTCGCGCAGCGCATATCTATTCGAAAATGGATGTTTTGCACATGCTTTTTCCTGAACACTAAAATATTGCACTGCTGTGCCCATCTTTTCGGTTTTTGCATTGTGAATAAGTTTTCGCAAATGGCTCGCAAATGAGACGGGTGTTTGCATGAGTGCGCCCACTGTGCAATGTTGCTGTGCGTGAAAATAGCGTTGATAGCAACTTAAATTCTCAATTTGCAAAACTGTTTTGTGAATATTTTCTCCGCCACCAAAGCTGTTGCGTAATTCAACCGCATAGTGTGCAAATAAATATTTGCAATTTACGATTTTTGCCATATTTAAAAAGCTCTTATAGCCATTTGCAATGTGAAAAAGAAATTCACAAATCAGTTTGCACACTCATTCAGCTTATATAATAATTTAACCAGGCGCAGGGCAAATATATTCACTGTGCAAACCAATTTGCCCTGTGCAAAGTTTATAAATGAGCCCCATTTACTATTGGGTAAAGTAGTAACTGTTTTGGCTAGAGATGCACAGAATCCAGGATTCCATTTGGGATTTTCCCTTTTTCAGCAGGATTTGACTGAATCCAAGTGCCTGGCCGAACCAAATTGGAATCCTTAAAATCTTGTGACTTTTCATCACACAAACAAGATAAAAAAATGTTTTTCTCTTTAACTCTTCCTAGCCCTAATTTCTATATGTAAACTAGGGTTTGGTTCTGTATTTGGCCAAATCCATCAGCCGAATCCCAAAAGAGTGGATTCAGTACATCCCTGGGTTTGGCAAAAACTTTAACATTAAATAAACACAATAGGACTGTTTTGCCTTAAAGGAACAGTTCAGTGTAAAAATAAAAACTGGATAAGCTGTGCAAAATAAAAAATGTTTCTAATATAGTTAGCCAAAAATGTAATCTATAAAGGCTGGAGAGACTGGATGTCTAATATAATAGCCAGAATCCAACTACCTGCTTTTCAGCTCTATAACTCTGAGTTAGTCAGCGACTTGAAGGGGGACCACATGGGACATAACTGTTCAATGGGTTTGCAATTGAGCCTCAGCATTCAGCTCAGATTCAAAAGCAACAGTTATGCCCCGTGCCCCCCCTCAAGTCACTGATTGGTTGCTGCCTGGTAACCAATAAGTGGAAGCCAAGAGAGCTGAAAAGCAGGAAGTAGTGTTCTGGCTATTATGTTATACATCCAGTCACTCAAGCCTTTATACATTACATTTTTGCCTAACTAACTATATTACAAACATTTTTTATTTTGCACAGCCTATCTATTTACCCAGTTTTTATTTTTATACTGAACAATTCCTTTAAGTACTGTTTTATTGTTATGGAGAAAATAGAATAATTTTTTAAAATTTGCTAAAGATGGTCTCTTCCACTTTTTCTGGCTAACAGATTTCTGAATAAGTGATCCAATACCTGTAGTAAGCACACTAAGGTCTATCCTAGTTGTTGCTGCTATTGCTTACTTACAATGGAGTGGTTCAGAATGCATCCGCTTTTTCCCCTCTTTCAGAGCAGCCTTGTACCTTTACAGGATCATAGAATTTCCTTGGAAAATTTTAATATCCTTATATTTTACATTAGGAGGGGCATCTGAACTTCTACTGTGCCAGATAACACTTGTAAAGTAATGGGACTGAAATATTGAGTAAAGCTGTTACTTTATTGTAATGAAGGGTTATTAATGTGATGACTGTACCCATTTAAATGAAATACCCATCCACTGAAAAGTAGCTTAGTGTACAATACATTACACATACCTGTTCTCCTCTATAGATTACATATTCTGCATAAGCTAAACCATTTACACTTGGACGGCCAATCACTGAGTGATGTCCTGGAGGAGCGTGCGCCATCTTCATTGTGCTGAATTGCAAGAAGGATTTCCCAAGAGTCACTCTGCAGAACAGCATTTGTCTGATTTGGGGGGAAAGGGAGACTGTATCAGTCTGAAATCAGCCTAAAATCAGAAACTAAAACGTTAAACTTTTAATATCAATTAAATAAACCAGGCTCAATTTGTCAGTGCTTTCTGGTATTACACTACAGTATATTTAAAATGGTACACTTCATTCTCTGCCTTCTTTTATGCCCATTCTGCCGTAGCAGCACTTGAGACTAGGAGGAAAGTGGAAACTCCTTTTCCCGATGCCTCAGAGGCAGAACAAAGTTCCTATAGGCTGAAGCATGTTTATATTTTCCCCAGCCTATTTGAGTAGGGACTGCTCTACAAGCAACTGCTGGAACATCAGGGAAAGGAACCAAGCTGGACTCTGACATATGTTCATTAAGAAAAGTAAAATGTACAATAACACCAAAGAATAAATGAATTAAATGAATGAAACCATAGTGTACCGTTGTGCTGCACTGGTACCATGGGTGTCTTTGCTTCAGAAACTCTACTATAGTTTATATAAACAAGCTGCTGTGTAGCCATATGGGAAGTCATCTGAAGCTGAAAAAGGAGAAAATGCACAAGATACACAGCAGATAACAGATATGTTCTAAAAAAAAAATCTCACTGTATCTGTTATCTACTGTGTATCCTGTGCTTAAATGGCTGCTTTACAGCAGTTTTTTTTGTATATAAACTATAGTTGTTTTTATGAAGCAAACTCATCAGTTTTACCAGTGCAGGATATTATATTGACATTCCTTTAAAATACTTTAATCTTTTGGTGTTACTGTTCCTTTAACTTACATAATAGCCAAGAATACAACATCAAAATGGTTTATGTCCCAGAGACTGGCAGTACATTATTTTCATTGTTATGAACCAGTACTTGAAAGGCCACCAATAAATCACGAACAAAATGTTCCAGCATTTCTGACGTTGTATGAAGTACTGCATGTCATTCCACTGGTACTAATAAATTCAGCTCCTGACATTAAAACTTTGCTTGCTCAGCATAGGGACAGCTTGTACCAGATGCACCATTCTTACTGTACAGTATTAGGAAGCATTAATTCATCAACTCATTTTCTATTAGGTATCTTTTTTTCTCTTCCTTCATCATGTAATCATCAATGACTGTCATTATCAATGAATTGTTTCATTTAAAATTCATGGTGGTAATGTAAAGAACCAAAATTAGGAAAAGTTGTCTCTGTCCAAAGATTTATGGACCTAACTATATATATGATTGTTTTGTCTCAAATAAGATATTAAGTATATCTTAGGATCAAGCACAATATACTATTTCATTATTACAGAGAAAAAGGAAATAATTCCTAAAAAGTTTGAGTTACTTGAATCTATGGCCTTTCCGTAATCTGGTAAAAGGTCCAATATGTGTATAGCATTTCATCTCTGTTATATTATTGGCTGAAGATAACATTACAATCAATATGATATTAAAAAAAGGAAAATACCTGTGGCAAATATAACATGACCTGTCTTTGTGAGTTGGGCATCCAGTGCCTCCACCTATGCCGTAGACGTACTGGTTGCTTTTTGAAGAGTTTTCTGCAAAGTATATGCCAGCTCCAAACATACCCCCAATGTATGCATGCCGCTCATCAAAGCCTTTGTGAATTATAGCATTAATAAAGGGTGAGCCTAAAAGAATATTAAAAAAAAGTTTGATTTCAGTAAAATGGAGTATAACCTGATATTTCTAGTCATCATTCTTTGTATCTAGGGGAGCATTGCCAAAGCCAATCAGTGAAATTTCAGCAAATTACTGCCAACGATGTACCCTAATAAAAGGGTATTAATTTACATATCTGCTCAATAGAAATTATAAAATATTACAAAGGCACACATTTTATGAAAAATCAAATATATACCACTTGTATAGATAAGGGGGGCTCACCTATACCTACTAACTTCATGGAGATGCTTTGGCAGTTGCTGCAGACTGCCCTGTGTTGGTCTGATCCCTGCTGGGCACAGCTGCAGTGTTCAGGGGAAGGTGTGCTGTATGTTCTGACTGAAAAGACCATCTATACAGGGAATTATCCCTCTCTGAAAATATGGTTCTTAAAGGAATACTGTCACAGGAAAAAAAGTATTTTCCCCCCAAAATCCATTAGTCAATAGTGTAGCTCCGGCAGACTTCTGCACTGAAATCTGCTTTTCAAAAGAGCACACTGATATTTCATACATAATTTTAAAATCTGACATGGGGCTAGGCATAGTCAGTTTCCCAGGTGCCCCTAGTCATATGACTTGTGCTCTGATAAACTTCAGTCACTCTTTACTGCTGCACTGCAAGTTGGAGTGATAGCACCCCCTTCCCCCCCAGCAGCCCATCAGCAGAACAATGGCAAGGTAATTAGCTCCCTGGTAGATACAGTGGGGAAAATAATTATTGAACACGTCAACATTTTTCTAAGTAAATATATTTCTAATGCATCTACTGACATGAAATTTACACCGGATGTCGATAATAGCACAAGTAATCTTCACATACAAAGAACGCAAAACAAATTAAGTCCATAAAGGAAGTTACAGTAATATGAAAATGTTTGGGAACCCCTCTCAGTCTGCATAATAATTTACTCCACTTTCAACAAAAAAGATAACCGTGGTATGTCTTTCATTTCCCATGTCCCAAAATCTGAGTACTGGGGTGTTTTCTGATCAAAGATTTTTAGTGAAGCAGTATTCAGTTGTATGAAATTAAATCAAATGTGAAAACCTGGTTTTGCAAAAATGTTGGTAATTTTGCTAATTTGACTGCTCATTACGGATTACTGGTAACACCAAATTGGTTGGATTATTTTGTTAAGCCTTGAACTTCATAGGCAGGTGTGTCCAATAATGAGAAAAGGTATTTAAGGTGGCCAATTACAAGTTGAGCTTCTGTTTGACTCTCCTCTGAAGAGTGACAGCATGGGATCCCCAAAGCAACTCTCAAAAGATCTGAAAACAAAGATTGTTCAGTATCATGGTTTAGGGGAATGCTACAAAAAGCTATATCAGATGTTTAAACTTGTCATTTTCTACTGTAAGAAATGGAATCAGGAAATGAAAGGCCACATGCACAGTTGCTGTAAAACCCAGGTCTGGAAGGCTAAAAAAAATATACAGGAGCGGCATATGCAGAGGATTGTGAGAAGGTTACAGACAAGCCAAAGATCACCTCCAAAGACCTGCAAGAACATCTTGCTGCAGATGGTGTATCTGTACATTGTTCTACAATTCAGTGCAATTTGCACAAAGAACATCTGTATGGCAGGGTGATGAGAAAGAAGCCCTTTCTGCACTCACGCAAACAGAGTCGCTTGTTGTATGCAAAAGCTCATTTAGACATAGTCATTTTGGAACAAAGTGCTTTGGACTGATCGGACACAAATTGAGTTATTTGGTCATAACAAAAAGAGCTTTGCATGGCGGAAGAAGAACACTGCATTCCAAAAAAAACACCTGCTACCTAATGTAAAATTTGGTGGAGTTTTTATAATGGTGTGGGGGTGTGTGGCTAGTTCAGGGACTGGGGCCCTTGTTAAAGTCAAGGAATCGGCTGAATTCAACCCAATATCAACAAATTCTTCAGGATAATGTTCAAGCATCAGTCACAAAGTTGAAGTTATGCAGGGGTTGGATATTCCAACAAGACAATGACCCTAAACATAGTTCGAAATCTACAAAGGCATTTATGCAGAGGGAGAAGTACAATATTCTGGAATGGCCATTAGTCCCCTGACTTGAATATCATCGAAAATCTATGGGATGATTTGAAGCAGATCAAATCTAACTGAACTGGAGAGATTTTGTATGGATAAATGGTTAAAAATACTGCCGTCCAGAATCCAGACACTCGTCAAAGGCTATAGGAGGCGTCTAGAGGCTGTTACATTTGCAAAGGAGCCTCATCTAAGTATTGATGTAATATTTCTGTTGGGGTGCCCAAATGTATGCACCTGTATAATTTTTTTATGATGCATATTGCATATTTTCTGTTAAAATAAACGTTATGTCACTGCTGAAATACTGCTGTTTCCATAAAGCATGTTATATATTAAAAGGAAGTTCCTACTTTGAAAGCTCAGCCAATGATAAACAAAACTCCAAATAATTAAGAGGGGTTCCCAAACATTTTCATATGACTGCATGTATAGTAACGTGGAATGACACAGGGAATAAGTGTTGAACACATGAAGAAAAGGAGGTGCATGGACATCAGTCAGTATTTAGAAAGCAATCCTGCCCCCTATCAGTGCAAATTAATATAAACTGGTTTAGTCCTAATTGATTAAAATAAGGTTTCTCATTACCAAGTTATCATACAAGAAGCATCTCATGATGGGTAAAAGCCAAGAGCTCTCTCAAGACCTTCACAAACTTATTGTTGCAAAACATACTGATGTCATTGGTTACAGACATATTTCTAAGATTCTGAATGTTCCAGTGACCCCCGTTTGGGCCATAATCCGGAAGTGGGAAGAACTTAATTTCATCACCGTGACAGGTGCTCCTCGCAAGATTTCTGAGAGAGGAGTCAAAAGAATAATCAGAAGAGTTGTCCAAGAGCCAAGGATCACTCTCACAGAGCATCATCAAGACCTTGAATTAGCAGATACAGTTGTTTCAAAGAAAACAATAAGTAATGCACTCAACCAACATGGCCTCTATGCATGCTCACTGTGCAAGACTCCACTGCTGAAGAAAAAACATGTTGAAGCTTGTTAAAAGTTTGCTGCTGCACAACATTTGGACAAGCCAGTGAAATTCTGGGAGAATATAGTCTGGTCAGATGAGACCAAAATGTAATGACATCTTTGGATGTCCTGTTTAGAGGATATTTGGCACTGCACATCACTCGGAAAAACACCATAACAACAGTGAAGTTTGGCTGGTGTGGGGCTGTCAGCATATGGTACTGGCAGAAATGTAATTGAAGGGAGGATGAATGAAGAAATGATCCCAAACACACAGCCAAGGAAACTCTCAGTTAGTTTCAGAGAATGACAATAAAGCTGCTCGAAAGTCAATCACCTGACTTAAATCCAATTCAAAATATATGAAAAGAATTAAAGATCAGAGTTCATGGAAGACGCCCCCTGAACCTCCTCCAGGATTTGAATATAGTTTGTGTAGAAGAATGGCCCAAAATCACACCTGAGCAATGACTGACTAGTTTAGCCATACAGGAGGTACCTTGAAGCTGTCATTACCAACAAAGGATTTTCTACTAAGTATTAAATACATTTCAGTAAGTGTGTTCAATACGTATTTCCTGTGTCATTGCAATTTACTACACAAAACTTAATTTATGGATTTATTTGTTGAGTTCTTTGTATGTGGGGATTACTTGGCTTGTTATCGACATCTGTAAATTTCATGTCAATAAGAAATATATTTACTGAGAAAAACGCTGACATGCTCAATACTTGTTTTCTCTCTACTGTATGAGAAGAGTACTCAACAGTAAAAATCCACAGAAACTCTTTCAGTTAGATTGAGTAGGATAAACAATAGCCTGCCTGAAAGCAGTTTCATCCTGAAGTGCTGACCAGGCAAAATTACCTGATATGGTCACTTTGATGGAATGAAATTATACATGGCGAATTAAAAATAAAAATCATGACAGAATCCCTTTAATTAAAAAAAAATTAATTTGCCTATTTATCATGCTGTTTTGAATGATTTGTGCCAGAATTATGCCAGAAACCCAACATGAAAAGTTCTGGAATCCCGTAAATCATCGAACACATCCTGATTTGATGATCAGTTAAAGAAATCATTATTCGAAAAACTATACTTGTGTGCATTTCAATTTACACATCCCTGATGACATTTTAGGACACCTTTTAAAATTGTTCTGCTTTTTTTGCACTGGATTATTACATGCCCTAAAATAAGCAGTCTGTTAACTAAACAATGATGTCTGCGATTCAGATGGTTGTGCATTTGATACTGTCCATATATCTTTTTTTGTGTGTTTTTTTTTTTTTACAGAGCTTCATATATTGGCATTTCTTTAAGACAAATCAGCATACCATGAAATAGCATTCGCTCATTGTGATGGTTGTGGTTTTCCTCTGAGACTTCTTTCTGCCTGTGGCAGAACCTCTCCCTGAGTTTTTTATTCACTACCTTCTGAATCTGGGGCAGGGCAAAAAGAAAATGTTAAAGGTACAAATTAACAGTGTACAAATTACAATGGTCGTTTACAACTGTAAACTTTAATTAAACCAAAATTGTTTTGTAGCATTGAAAATTCACTATATAAAGCATTTCATATTCTAAGAACATAGACGAACATTCCGTCCATTAGATATATGAACAGCCTTGAAGCACTGGGGGTTCCTGGGTTTAAACTCCTATCAGCAAAAAGTGTGTCTCTATCTATTGGGTTTATTCAAGGTACTCCATCATGCACACATTCCAAAAAACGAGAGAGAGAGAGAGAGAGAGAGAGAGAGAGAGAGAGAGAGAGAGAGAGAGAGAGAGAGAGAGAGAGAGAGAGAGAGAGAGAGAGAGAGAGAGAGAGAGAGAGAGAGAGAGAGAGAGAGAGAGAGAGAGAGAGAGAGAGAGAGAGAGAGAGAGAGAGAGAGAGAGAGAGAGAGAGAGAGAGAGAGAGAGAGAGAGAGAGAGAGAGAGAGAGAGAGAGAGAGAGAGAGAGAGAGAGAGAGAGTGTGTGTGTGCTAGAGAAGTTAGATTAATCTACACTGGGATAGTGAATGATGTCTGTCAATAATGAACAATCTCTCGGTTAAATAATATGTTGTTGTTGTTGTATTAAGGTTCATAATAACCTTATATGCTTCAGGTAAAATATCACTGAAGGTTTATAGAGGGAAGGGTATTTCTTCTAAATAAGGAAATCAATAAAAATATGGAGAGTAATACATTGAGGTAAGTGTACAAATAAATAATTCAGCCTTACCCTGATGACATTATATCGATTGAAAACTCCTCCAGCATTGCCACCATCTCTGTGTTCCCGAATAGAATTTTGCATCTTTAAATAATAGGAACAGAACACAGAAAAGGCCATGTTAATTTTTGTAGACAATCATAATTCCATAAGCATTATCAATACCTAAACTGCACTTAAGTCTTTTCTACAGATGATGAGAACACGATTTGAATAAACAAAAAACAAAACATCTCCAGGGTGCACAGGGTATGTTTTTGAGGTGTTTATGACCTAAAAAAAGGGGTCATCTTACCCTAATGGGTAAAGTAATGATAGAACATGTGTTGGGCAGTAACCTTTTTATTAAGAGGGCTGTCCGTAAAGTTACATAGTAACTGACATATAGACAAACAGTTACAATAGGTAATGGCCCTGCCGACAGTGGCTTACAATCTAGTCTAAACAACTTTTCAACTGGTCATTTACTACTCAGCTTCCTTTCCGGACTTCCAAATTGCTGTCTCAATTAACCTTCACCTGTACACATTATGATACAACATATTCAACATAGTGAAAGTACGTGTAAACTTCTTTCCTAAGAAGTATAGTATCCAAGCCTACAACTGTCAACAAATAACAAAAGAGGTTTATTTTAACAGATATGCACAGAGGTGACAAGATCATGTTTTACCTCTTCCTCCACTGACTGGTATTCTTTATCATCTGATGCGAGATCCAGGAGAACAGTTCCTTGGCTTACACAGTGAAATGTCAAATAAGGATTTGTTCCTGAAATATATTAAGGGTCAGGTTAACAAAACCACATATGAAGTGCTAGAACCCCACTGGCTATATCATCTAGGATGAGCAATGTATTTTGTTGGGGAAACAGAAATAAAAATAACTTTTCTCAGGGACAGATAAAGCATCTCACTAGTACATCACAAATCTAAGAGGTTTTCATGTTGTTTAGAAAAGAGGTGCTAGGACATGTTGTTCTTTAAAAAAGCAACCACCACAGGAAAAGATTAAGCATAAAGGGGGTGTATACCCAAAAAAGCATTTTTACTAAATCAAAGAAAATTAAGAAAATTGTCATGTAAAAAGCAAATTTCCAGTAAATATTTATTAATGATTTCAGTGGTTTCAAGTTTCATGATGTTTGTAGTGCAATCACTAATAAAAGCAGTAACTGTTTGTCCGTTGCTATTATCTGCACTTGTGGTTCTTAGTTTTAAGATGAAATAGCAGAAGCCATATGCTTAAAATACCAGTCTTGAATGGAGAAGAGCTGACTTCTGCTAAACTGTTTAAAAGCCAGAACCAGCAGTGCAGAAATGGAACAGAAAAATGCAAGCCCAGTTACATTTATAAAACAACCTTGAAACACTGGAACATTTTTAATAAATGTCTGATGAAAGTTGCTTACTATCACATTTGCTTAAAACATAAATAACCAGATTGTGCTAACCACACACCACAACAGTTGATCAGTTGGTAAAACTTGTCCAGCCATGGATCGAAGGCCATTAATTGATAACCAAGTTATCTCCAAATTGCTAAATGCATGGGCAACTTTATCCTATAATGATGACACCAAGATTGTGGTGAAGGGGGGAATCAGCAACATGTTTAATTCCTCAAAGCACGAATGCTTAGATTTTGAGAAATACTTCATAATTAAGCTGGCTCTACGCTTGCACTGATCAAGTGTTCCCATCTAATAGTCTCATCTGAAAAAACACCTGCCCTCTGAGGGAAAAAATAAACGTGAACACACTTAAAATGTACCTTGTTGACCTCCTAAAAGTCTTTCAACTCCTTTGATTAACTTGTGACGATGACCATAAGCGTTAATTCCAATCTCCTTCAACTCTTCATGACCCATGTCAGCCAACACATCCAATGTGATCTAAAATAGAAGAGCAATAACAAGTTACAATTGGCAACAGATTTTATGAAAACACCTACAATGCAATTTATATTCAGTTTAGGAAACATTCTTTAAAAGCATCTAAAAACTAGAGGTAATTTATTTCTCTGTTATTTGATCCATCTGAATGAAACCTGAATGAATAAAAATCTGTAACCTTTGTCTCCATCAAAAAAAGTCTCTGTATTTTCCAGCTGAATTGTGCTTAGTAGTAAATGAGAGAAGGATTTTAATGTATTTGCTAGTCCTAAGGTATGGTATAATTTTTACCAAAAACATACAGTTTGCATGCATTCAGGATGACAGATCTCATTTTATGAAAAATATACATGCCCTGTTGCATAGATGTGGCTTGAAATAGAAAAAAAAATAAATGTGATCCGAGCAGATGTGCAAAGTTTTGGTGTATTATGGAGAGAAGAGGGGAAATGATTATGAGACTGAAGATTGATGGCTAGGGGGTCAAGATGGGCATGAATAGTAATTAAACAAGAGTCAGCTATGGAGACGGTGGGCACTAATCTGTGAGCTGAGGCAGCATCTGTAGTCAGTAGTATTCCCCAGCTTAGTTTTTAATGTGTTATTGGGAAGATGACATGGTTTTTGTGAGTGGCATCATTGTGCCAATAATGCATTTGATAAACTTCCCATTAAGATTGTCCAATCACATCAGAATCAGTGTTCATCATGAGATAAGTACTGACAGTTTAGTCTACATTAGCAACTTGAAAGAATACACACTAATATTGACAGCTGTATTTAAAGCCAAAGAAGACTATAGTAGATTAGAGACAGAAAATGCTTCCCAGCCAGCTGATTGATTTTTAGATTTCTCATAAATGGATCCTGTAGTTAGGGCAACACACAAAATCCTTATGAGGCACATTTAGCAAATTCCTGGAAATAATTTTTCTCACCTGATCTAGCACATATTTTTCAGGAGTGGAGAGGCCTGAGAAAATCCTTTGCAAGGTGCATTAGGTGCATTAACTAAGCCAACTTCTGAATTTTCACGCAAGGCCACTGAAATCTTTTATTAAGAAAAAACCTGGTGTGTTCCTCTGGATAAACTGAAACTATCTCGTCACTTTAGGGCTCCTGAGATGTTTAGAGAAACATGAGAAAATTGCTAAATCACAAACAAATATAGTAGTGTAGGTTGAAATATGCCGGGTTCTGGAAATTGTGACTCCAAAACAGCTAAAGAAACACAGGTAGGCTAGACTATGAAGAAAAAAGAATACAGTTTTTTTGAACAGGCTCTACACAATAACAGTTACATAAATATTTGATTTCAGATAGGAACAACCATGGAAAAAATGCCTCGTAAGCTGAGCTTGTAAAAGCTGCTGTTTCCGAGCAATAGAGCACCTTCTTTTTCAAGGGATGGTAAGCAATATCGCAAATTCAGGGACACACAGCTTACAGGTTTGTTGCTGTTAATATGGGCACGTGCACATTTAAAACAATATTTATTTTTTTTCTATCTTTTTGGAGCAAGCTCATATTCATGGCAACATTTCATTATTGCCTCTGCTGGGAGCATGAAACCCTCATTATTATTCACTACCATGCAGAGACAAAGGCTCAGAAGCATCAGGGCCAAACAAATTCTGCCTTTCAGCATTTTATGGACACAGAATTAAAACAGAAAATATATAGCCTAGGGCTGTACAGTCATAAAGTGACCTCACAATTTCACAGTGGCAAAGAGCCACCAGATCTTATCAGTACTGAAAATGACAGCTGCCTCAAAACAATTTTTAGCAAAACTTAAAGGGCCAATAACACCATAATGTAAGAAAGCCATAAGAGTTATTTGACATATTAATAGTAAAACTATTACATTCTAAACAGCTTATCTGTTCTAAAAATGTGGGCAGTAAAATCCTAATACATGCACACATATATGTGTGTACTGTACAAGCGATTCATGGAACATACATTTCCTTGATGCGGAGGTATACAGGCAGGCAGGACCGCCATCAGGGGGGCACAGTTGTCCCCGGGCCCCGCTGGTATTTGTGTATAAGGGGGGCCCGGCTGAAAATCTTCAGAAAAGAGCACAGGAGCTCCCGCTGCGTTTATGATCAGTCTCCTTTTCAGTTCTCTGTATCCTCATTGGTTGATTAACTTTAGGGATTGGATAGGTGAAGTAGGATCTTCCCCTTCAGCCTATCCAATCCCAATGCAGCTTTACCGTGACTTAAACTTAATCAACCAATGAGGATACAGAGAACTGAATAGCAGAAAAATCATGCACTTATGGGATTTCCAGTCTTCTCTTATGATGCTTGCAGCACGCTGACAGCAGGGGGGCCTGGCTTATAAAGTTAGTGAAGCATGGCTGGGGCCCCCCTTAGCTCTGGCAAGCAATTTTTTAAAAATTTTTGGGGAGCCTATCCACCAACTTAAAGGAGGGAGGCCATAATTTATAACGTGTGTATGAGTGTGTGTGTGTGTGTGTGTGTGTGTGTATGTATGAGTGTGTGTGTGTGTGTGTGTGAGTGTGTGTGTGTGTGTATGAGTGTGTGTGTGTGTGGGGGGGGGTGGCCATGAATGGCTTTTTATAACTAAGGGGGTTTAATGCTTTAGCTCTGTCTGTGAGGGGTGGGAGAGATATGGGCTGGGAACATTGCCGTACACGGTCCCGTGATTTCTGAAGGCGGCCCTGCAGGCAGGGGGACTACAGACCAGAATCAGATATTATACTATACCAGCTACGATCTACCACATACAAGAGACTCTATACAAATAAGTCATTTGAAAAGGGTGCATCAGGTTGTTAGTGATCCTGGAGTGAGTCACTGGTTCAAAATGAAAGCACATGAGGTTCCAGCTTTCATTCAACACAAACTCGCAGACAAATACATTAAGGTCACTAGATGTGAAAGCCGGCAAACTGGCATTTGTGGACTGTGCAATAGTTATCAAAGAAGGGGGAAACCTGGATATTTAATTATACAGGGATCCCACTTTCATCAGTATTCGCTGTTTGATTCCCATCGCCCTCTGGAACATAAACTGGGGGTTGTAAGAACTCTACACCATCGGGCTGAAATTGTGGCAATCAGTGCAAAGGCGAAAAAGAAAGAATACAAAGATCTGAAAGGAGCTCTGAAAACTTGTGGATACCCAGAATAGGCCTTTATCAAAACAAAATCAAAGTCAAGCAAAAAGACCATACCAAGAAATAGAGGGAAGGAGCATAGCAGGTTAAGCAACATAGTAATCCGATATGTGGCTGGAACATCAGAAAAACTTAGGAGAATCTTCAAAAAAACATCACATTACTGTGTATTTCAAACCAAGCAACACCCTAAGGCAGAAGTTGATGCACTCTAAAGACCCAACAGCAAAACACATGAAGAGTAATGTGGTCTATGCTGTCCAGTATAGTGAAGTGTGCTCTGATCTATACATTGGGGAGATAAAACAACCGCTTAGTAAGAGAACAAGTCCAACATAGAAGGGCTAATTGCTCAGGACTAGTCTCATCAGTCTATCTACATCTCAAGAAAAAAGGGACACTCCCAAAAAAGCCCTCCCTGAACAGAGGAGGGGGCCTGGGACACCACTTGTCATCAACATACAATGCTGCTTTGACATCCTTCACGGGCGCCTTCAAAACAATTCACACTTTTTGAACATGTTTGTTCCAATATGCTCTGTATTCCATAGTTTGCCTTCGCGGAAAGATATATGTGGGGAAAACACTACAAAAAGTAAAATCACAGATTTTGCAGCATAAATCCGTAATTAATGTGGGAGATATACGTTAAATAAAAAAGATTAAAAAACTTTAACTTACAGGGACATACTGATGAGCAAATCAAATTTAGTTAAAAGGGGAGGAGATTGGGAATTACAGCTCAAATAGACTATGGTGGGTTACAGCATGGTTAGTAGATGAATTTGTGATGTATTTATTATTTATTTTGATATACAGATTTTTAGTGTATTTTTAGTGTATTTTATCTACTGTTCATAGGGATGAAACCCTGCATCTAGCACATAATAAGCGATGTTGTCACTTCCTCTTGAGGAAGAGCCTGACTGGGCTCAAAACAATGTGTATTTTTATCAGTGCAGTAAGACAATGTTATAATTTTATTTTGCACTTAATTATGTTTTTGCAACTGACGTATGTGCTGTCCATTTGTGAAATGTATATAAACACATATGTGTTTTGTCAATTGTTCGTTATCCATTTTATAATAAAATGGTTTTAAACATCCACAAGTCTGTCAATCATTACCTATGTTTCTGTCTTCTGTGAGTGATTGTGATGGTATAATTTAGCAGTGGCTTCCAGACTGTCAATGTGAATGCAGAAACAAATGAATAAATCTTGTGAAACCTATTTTTAGTAAAAGTGCACAGACAGTCTGGAAGCCTTACACATAGTACAGATTCCATTTCTTGATGCTGATATTTTGTTTTGCAAGATAGGCAACTTTTCACAAAAGGCAAGAACACTGGTGAGATGTTGGCAAGCTTGTAGAGAAAAGTAGGATGAAAAAAGGGGACAAAAGGTGTCAGAAGGTGAGGCATAGGAGAGAGAGACACTCAATAGAAGGATGGTACCAGGCAAGCACATGGAATGATGAAGAAGTATGAGATAGTTATGGAAGGACTAGGTTGAGGAGTGGGACAAGGCAGGGCAATATAAGAATAGGTGTGGATCAGGAAGGGAATTGAAAAGTGGGTTGAATAAGACTGAGCAGGCAATGGAAGGGAGTACATCGAAAATAGGAAAATAGGTGAGGGATCATTAAATGCAAGGTATCTTCAACAAGTTCAGAGAAAATAAGAACATTTGTTGTAACTAGGGTTTAATGGTGGTGGATCAAACAAGACGACAGTTTCTTCCTACCTGCTCTGTTTCAAAGATATCTCGTAGGTGCTCCAGACCAAGGCTTTTCAAAAACTGATTAATGTTTATGTCAAGAACTGTAACTGAGAAAGGAAAACACAGTAAGACATAACTCAGCACTGCAGCTCCTTTTGTTCCTTCAACAATTTTATAGCTTCTTATTTGTAGCAGTAAACAACAGACATTCACTCTGTAAGCAGTTAACAGAGAAAAATATATATAGTATACTGTAGCTGGGCAAGAGCCGCTGAATTAAAGATCCTCAGCATGACAACTGCTTCTAATGCTGGGAAACCATGAACAATTCTACCCTGGATTAATGACCAATCATGGATAAATCTTCATCTCTAGTAGCAGCACAGTAAGCCAGGTTGTGGACTCTGTACACTGTTGCAATTGGCTGCATTGGTTAATACATTTATGAGCAGAGGAACACCAGCAACTAATGTATAAAATGTTTCAGTAGCATAACTATTTTCTCTCAGTTCATCTGGTTTGTGCTTTAGAATTACCTTCCCCTTCTTTTCTTTCTGTTCCTGCAGCTCCATCACCAGCATTTGATACTCCACCAACAGCTAGTTCTGCAAGAGGGCCTGTGAGATTATCAATACTACTGGCAGCAGAAAGGCAAGAGGGAGTAGATGGGGGTGAGATGATAGAGGCACTGACAACTGTGGCTTGTGGTTTGAAGCAGCTAGGTAAAGCTTCTGGGGGCATTGCATCTATAAGCAATGCTCGGATATCATCCGCCTACAAAGAAAGGAAAAAACGTATTATTCTTTGCTTCCCATAAAAAACACAGCAAACTTCTTAAATCCGATTACTACAGTATAATCAAATACAACATTCACTCAAATGTTCATATTCCACCTCCACATAGCTGTCCATTAAATCATCCATTTTTATTTTAACATATATAACAAGTCATGTATATTAAAATAAATTCAGTCCCATTGCTGCATCGTCTAGTCCTGCATCTGGGCAGGTACCCAGTTATATTGGGGGTAGGAATTGCAGTTGTGGGTTGCAGAATGCTACAATTATACTCATTTTTTTATGTCTTTCCCAGTTACATGGTGGCCAGTAGGTCAGGTTGAAGTTCGGATCGGGTAGCCAGTAGCTTTCTGGATAATGGGTTTCTGTATAAAGAATCCCATACCTGTATGACTACTAATATGGGCTTTTATCAACACCTTTAGGCCTCTAAAATATATTCTTCAACCAATGTTAATAAAAAGAAATCAAACTAGAATGATCTATGGGTAGTCAGACGTGCCTGCAAAATTTCCTGGGATTGGTATTGGGAGGGATAAAAAAAGTCAATAAATAAATGGGAAGGTTTATATGACAAAATCAAAAGAGTTTTAACAAGCTCTATGAGTTGAAACAGAAAAATACATTTTCATGAAAGTAGACAGAATAAGGGCAATGATTGCATATTGCACATATAGGTAGTTCATAAAAATGGTGGAATATAGAACACTGGTGATTTAAAGGGTCAGTATAACCCCTTCTAGATTAATGAATAGTGCTTGTGCTGTACATTCTTTTTGGCTATTGTTTTAATAATAAAAAAAAAAATATAGTAATAAAGATTAAAATAAAATCTTCATTATTTTTAATACTGGGGAAGGAAGGAGTTTATTTTTATTGTGCACTACCAATCTATTTAAACCGCCTACAGTAATTAGAATTAGGGATTTGCAATGTAACTAAGTAAGTAAGTGTTACTTTCACGGTCAACCTTTGCCCTGTTCAGAGCAAAGCATAGAGATTACATAAAGAAAACATTAGGAAAAAGTATGCTCAGCTAATAAATTACTGATGTGGGCAACTGACCGTAGCAAGATCCAGTGGTGTTTGGCTTTCCTGGTTCTTCATTGTAGGATCTGCACCATGGGCTAAAAGCAAAGCACACAGCTGTGTCCTTCCTTTCTGTGCCGCTTCATGCAAAGGAGTGAATGCCCATTTATCCGTAGCATTTACACAAGTGTTGTATTTGATTAAAAGAGCAGCAATATCTACATGCTGAAAATAGATTAGTTCATAAATTAACAAGTTAAGAAGTTCTGTAAACAGTCAATAACATACAAAAACGTAATTTAATCCAGTGGAATCTTGATTCCAACAAAAATATAAAATGCACTTACGGTATCTCTGACATAATAGCAGTAATAGATCCAAAAATCGTAAAAAGAACCACTAATAAAGGAGAGGTTAAAAAAAATGCTGTGGGTTGACAATTTTTTAGACATTCACACAATGACCAAAGTCATTATTCTTTTACTCCAAGACAATGTACCACTGAGTCATAGTAAATGTTTAATGACTTGAACTTGGTCATGTGCCAAATAGCCACCCTGAGTATTTTTAACTTTACTTGTTCTTTAAAAAATATAAAATGCTTGTCCAATAGGATACCACAGGGTTTAAGGGGCACATTTACTGAGTTCGAGTGAAGGAATTGAATAAAAAATACTTCAAATTTCGAAGTATTTTTTTGGCTACTTTGACCATCGAATTGGCTACTTCGACACGAAGATTCAAAGTAAAAATCGTCCAACTATTCAATAGTCGAAGTACTGTCGCTTAAAAAAAAAACTTCAACCACCTACTTCGCCACCTAAAACCTACCGAACCTCAATGTTAGCCTATGGGGAAGGTCCCCATAGGCTTTCTAGCCAATTTGTGATAGAAGGAAAATCGTTCGATCGATGGATCGAAGGAATAGCGCTAAATCCTTCGACTTCGATATTCGAAGTCGAAGGATTTAACTTCAACAGTCGAATATCGAGGGTTAATTAACCCTCGATATTCGACCCTAAGTAAATGTGCCCCTAAGTGTTGTTTAGTGTTAATAGGATTAGCTAACTGGAGGAGAAATTCAGTTCCTGGTTCTATCTGGGACTGAAATGAATGTCAGACCTAGTAGTAACCAAATTGTTAAGTTGTGACAGTGAAGACTACAAAAAATGCCTAAATTCCTGTTAGTTAAATTTGCAAGGAATGGTGAGTTTTCCACTAGGAATTTACAATTTCCCAGTTTGTAAAGATATGCAAGATAATTCTTTTTTACTGGAGACAGTGATATGATTCAGCCAACATGACAGAATGTACACATCATTTGTTGTACCTACAGAAAAGATGCCACCTGGAAAGAACACCAAGTTCAGATGCTTTGTAGTGTTATTGGGACCTCCTGCCGTCATTTGTTTATTTACAATAATAAATTTAGCAACCCTGGACCCTTTTTTAGCCCCCTAGGAAATTAAGACCAACACTTTGTTCCACCAAGACTTCAGGTATGCAGAGATTTCTAAGGATATACGTTCACTTAGTAAGAATGTAGTAAGCATACATCCTCAGAAGCCATGAGATCTAGTAGTTTTAATGGCAATGACAGGGTTTGAACAGGTTCCTAAAAAATGTGATTAAGCTAAATACCTTAAATTAATCATACAACTATGATACAGAGGGATATCACATTCTAACTGAATACATTTCTGGTTTAAATTGTGAAACCCATTTCCAAAATTCCAAACTTTTCAAAGCTGCTAAAAAATGTTGTCAAATTGAATATATGTTCTCTCTGAAAACCTGGCTCAACAACTATCTCAAATAGGTGCAAGGAGAGGGGGCATCGCTGTCTCATGCCACTACCTATACAAAAGTAATTATCCGATTTAAATCTAAATACAGTCAGAAAACGTAATAACTCAGGCAAACGTAATAAAAAGTCCTGCTGATTTGTGTGTTTATATATATATGTACAGTATACATACACACATGTCTACATTGCACTCACAGAAAACATGCAACAAATTAGGATAAATTAGTTGATCCTAGCAACAAAAGATGAAAGAGTGATTATAAAATAAACTTTAAACCAGAATTGTTCATTGAGAGTAAGGAGTCTAGTTGAGCATTACCAAGGACAGAAGAGTCACAGTTTAAGGAACAAATGAGCCATATCTATGTTCAGTACATCTGAACTAGACTGGTTTGTTAAACTCTGTTGTGAGATTCTTACCCCGTATGAGGCTGCATTGTGTAAGGGAATGAGACCACCTTTATCTTGAGCATTTACATCTGCTCCATGTTCTAGGAGATATTCAGCAACTTCCAAGTTGTTGTAGCCAGCTGCACAGAAAAGACAATAATTTTAGAGCTATAAAAAGTAATGAATATACAATAAATGTGCAAAAGCTAGCATTTGACAATCCAAAATTATACCTCCCTAAAACATCCTGGCCTCTTTTAGCCCTAATGCTTCAAAAAACAGTAACAAAAAAATTAAGTGTTTTGAAGTAATGAAAATATAATGTCCTGTTGTGCTGCACTGGAACAACTGATGCATTTGTTTCAGAAACTCTACTATAGTTTATATAAACAAGCTGCTGTGTAGGCATGGGGGCAGCCATTCAAAGATATAAAAGGAAAAACGGCACAGGTTACACAGCCGATAACAGATATGCTCTGTAGTATCCAATAGGATTCTTCAGAACTTATCAGTTATCTCCTGTGTATCCTGTGCTTGAATGGCTGCCCTCATGGCTACACAGAAGCTTGTTTATATAAACTATAGCAGAGTTTCTGAAGCAATTACACAATTTTAACCAGTGGGCCTTACAAACATTTTTTTTTAATTCAGTTGTTTTCAGATTGTTTACCATAAATAAAGACTTTTTTTAAATTGCTTTCCAGCTTTTATTTTTTCCCCAAAATGTAAGTTTAATGTTGAATGTTCCTGTATCTAGTGTCTCAGTCTGGCAGCTCAGTAATCCAGGAGCATTCTGAATTGTTACAATTTGCTATATTAAGTTGATACAATTAGTTGAATACAGTAGCTATGGAATATGAGCAACTAGTGTATTCTTGTAATTCTATTAGTGTAATTCTAACAGCTGCCATAAAAAACGCAAGTATTCTACTCAGCAGGGCCAAAGATAACAAATATCAACTAAATGTGTCAATTAAGAATAGTTAAAGAGTCTGCGACCCCCCTCCCAGAGCTGCTTTTTAATGAAATTTACACTTCAATATTAGAAAAAAGGTCGCAAATACAAAATAGAAAGTAATTAGAAAATGTCTTTATTTCTGGAGAAGCTCTAAATAAATTGCTACCAGTATTAGCACCCCACACATTTAACGTAATGTAACCGATTTTATTTCTCTCACCTGCTAAATGAAGTGGTGTTGAGTTTCGTCCCTGGGTATCCCTACAATTAATGTTTTCTTGAGTGCAAAGTTTCTGTACTCTCGCCAAACAGCCTTTCTTAGCTGCATCCAGCAAGGCAGCATCTCCTCTCAACAAGTCCTGAATGTCTGTGTCACCATCTTTTACCAGATCTAATGGTGTGTTTCCATCCCTGTTTTTTTTCGTCGGGTCTGCTCCATGCTATTAAAAAAAGTGCACACAATTCTTTTAATTTTAACAATTTTTTCTCAGTTATACAATGCAGATGTAAAGTCAGCTTGTTTAAACCTTTCGTGACAGATCTGAAGCTGGGCTCAATTAAAGTACTGATCGTGCACACAAAAGTGTATATTGCAGGTTCTTTATTTTAATTGGGTCTTTTCTACTTTTTTTTTATTTCTTTATTTATACAAATTTGTTCACAATATAAATCAAAGACAGAAAAATCAGGTCAGGTAAACAAGTTAAGATTTTGGCAAATGTCTTCAATTCCGGACACGTTATACATATATTGACCTGTAATACAGAATGCTCGTGACCAAGGGTTTTCAAGAAAAGGGGTCTTTCCATAATTTGGATATCCATACCATAAGTCTACAAAAAAATCATTCAAACATTAAATAAACCCAAAAGGATTGTTTTGCCTCCAGTAAGGATTAACTATTTCTTAAAGCAGTTAACTTTTTGTTATACTAGAGAAAAAAATTGAAATCTAAATTATCTGACTAAAATGGACAATATGTCTAGCCCCATGTCAGATTTCAAAATTGAATATAAAAAAATCTGTTTGCTCTTTTGAGAAATGGATTTCAGCGCAGAATTCTGCTGGAGCAGCATTATTAACGGATTCATTTTGAAAAAAAGACATTTTTCCCATGACAGTATCCCTTTAAGTTATAATAAATAAATAAATATATATATATATATATATTTTCACAGCTGTAAAATATAGCATATCCTTTATACAGTATTTTAGTCTGGAAAAAAACCGTAACAAATGATGGAGTTGATGTTAACCAGTTACAGGCTATTACCCAACAGGCCGCCGCAAACATTTCTTTAAAAAAAAAAAAATCTGTAGTGTAAAATTTTTTGGCGGGAAGCATTAAGGCAACAGTAACACCAAAAATGAAACACAGCAGCTTGTTTATACAGACTGTAGTAGAGTTTCTGAAGCAAACACACCAGTTTTACCAGTGCAGGGCAACATATTGCCATTCGTTTAAAACACTTTACTTTTTTGCTGTTACTGTTCCTTTAAATACTTTCTTAAAAAAATTGAACATGACCACATCAATCTGTCAATTTAATGATAGTTGTTGGTGTGTTGAGAACCTTGCATAGATATTGGAAACGCTAGAGACAAAGAATAGAAATTATGTGGGCAAAGTAGATTCTAATGCCTTCAACGTGGCTACCATTAGAACCAGAAGCAATTATATTCTTCAGCCATTTGCATATTATATTATTATATACATTTAGTTATTAGTTTGCAGTAGGCATGCATCAAATCCACTATTTTGGGTTTCAGTCAAATTATAATTTTTTTCAAAATGAGAAGGATTAAGAGTTAAAGGTATGGTTCACATTTGAGAACTTTTAGTATGATGTAGAGAGTGATATTCTGAGACAATTTGCATTTAGTTTTCTTTTTTGTGGTTTGACTTATTTAGCTTTTTATTCAGCAGCTCTTCAATCTGCATTTTAATCAATCTAGTTGCTAGGGTGCAAATTCCCCTAGCAACCAAGCACTGATTTGAATAAGAGATTGGAATATGAATAGGAGAAGAGCTGAATAGAAAGATCAGGAATATCAAATAGCAATAACAATACATGTGTAGCCTTACAGAGCATTTGCTCTTTAGAAGGGAGTCAGCAACGCCCATTTGAAAGTTGCAAAGAGTCAAATAACTTTAAAACTATAAAAAATAAATAATGAAAACCAATTGAAAAGTTGTTTAACATTGGCCATTCTCTAACATACTAAAATAAACCACCCCTTTAAGAATGTAATACATTCACCTTGCTTGCACTACATATTTCAGTCTGCTTGGTTTTTATTGTTTGCATGAAAACGAATGTACGTGCGATTTCCATATACACTTGTGGAAATGTACTTAGCATTTGGCAAAATCAACTGAAATCTGACATCATAGCACAATTATGACAAAGGTCACTTTGAATGCATTATAGAAAACAGGAATACTAGCTCTGAACGAGAACTATAATAAAAACAAAATTCACATTTTTTGAAATGAAGTACATCAGTCACCTTTAATAACAGTTTGCAAATCTCATATTTTCCTTTAGCAGCTGCTTCATGTAACGGAGTAAATTTCCACAGATCTGCAACATTGACCGATGCCCCATGTCTCACAAGCAACTCGGCTACTTCGTAGTGTCCATATGAGCAGGCATTATGTAGTGGAACTAACCCGCTATTAAAAAAAGAAAGCACAGCTCATCTGAAATGTACTACCTTAATGAATTTTGAGGCTCAATCATTACAGATACATACAAAGTAGTTCAGCATTATGTAGTGATATTAAAAATTTCACCCTAATTGCAATTCAGGCTGTAACTAGAATTCCCTGGGTTGGGCACTACATTGTCTGATGACAACAATGTTTGGTACAATGGATGAAACCGGGCACTAAAAACTGCAAGTGTTTGGATATTGTTCTATTGTAATCTGTATGTATGTATGCATCCTACTACTGTACAGTGCTGAGAAATAAGCTTGTACATTGTGAATGCATAATAATAACAACAATAATTATAATGTCATGTTTGACTCTTGTTGTCCCATTACATTGTACAGTGCAGAACAAGCAGAGAAAGGCCACAGGAGCAGCAAAGAATGTACTTGCTAGATTATAGTATACTTATGTCATTATTTGTATTTCTAAGTGAATGTTGTAAAGAGATGCTAACTAATAGCAGGACTATATAACAAGATAATGCGGGAGGAAAAATGCAAACAGAATATTTTAGTTTTCCTAAGCTTGCAGAGAGAAAATTGTAAGCATCTTTGATGTCAAGCTGTGGCATCATTTTCTCTACTATCCTGCATCCTAAATGTTTAACAGCACCATATTGGAAAACAAAAACCATGACATAAAATCAACGTAAGGCTTTAAATACCCTTTGTCTTTGGCATGTACATCAGCACCATGATGAAGTAAATATTCCACAACAGACACACGATTATAGCCAGCTGCAAAGTGTAATGGAGTGGAATGACGTCCCTCAAGATCCCTGCAGTTCACATTCTGAGAGCTGCATAACTGCTGTTAAAGAAAAAAACAGGCAGGTGAAAAAAAAAACATAAAATAAAAAATCACATACATGATTAAAAGCTGCATTTGAAATGACTTTTTCAAAACAACATATTCCAAAGCAGTGCTGTATGTAAATCCATTATTTTAGCGTTCATGACCTATAGAGATTTTATATACACAATATATTTGTCCACTGCTATGCAGGTTCTTGGAATAATTTCAGTCCCTAAAAAAGTTGCAAGATAGTGATGTTAACAGCAACCTAGCCAGTTGGAGCAATCACTCTGAATAGAACATCACCTTTACTATGGAGTTAGTACAATAGTTCAATAGTGTATTATAGGGTAGGGATTCCTAGGAGGAAACTAAACTCTATGAGATCCACAACTCCCATAATAAATTATTGAAAGCACTTTCCAACTGCTCTGAACCCTAAGATCGTAATTAGTCCAATTAATTAAATACAATAGGTATTAAATAGATAGCTTTAGTGTCCAGGTAGCATTAGTACTCATATTACAAAAAAAGGCAGGTCATAAGTATACCCATTACAGCTTAGCACATTTGTCCTTAAGAATACCAAAAAAACATAGTTCTAGATACGGGTAAATCAAGAATGCAATCTGAGTAGAACATCCTCTTATGTTAATCCGGGTGTCCAGGTTAACAACAGTTTACATCACCCACATCAATCCAGACTCAGAAATACCAAAATGTAGTAGAGTGATACTTGCCTGCGCATAACTCAATGTCATAAAGAAAGGACACTGATGTTTGCATAAGGCTGCTGGGTCTTATGGGGGAATTATAGTATCCATCGGTGCACAATAAAACCCAATGCGCATTTCACGCAGCACAAGGGTTTTGTTCAGTGCCTGGGTGGTATTTGATTCCTTTACATTAAGCTTTAGGATCAATGGCCTGTTCTTAGTCTCTTTTTAGTTATAAAATGTAAATATACATGACAATCACTGCACTCCTTAACAAGACACAATGAAAAAACCTTGTCTTTAAATAAGCATATCTAAAAAAATGGGGACTGGAAAAATGTAATTTACAGCAATAAACAATTACCTCCACCCTATATAGAATAGTAAATTTCTCACATGAAACAATACTGTCTATATTAATGGTCTTCCCCCTGTACTAACGAAACACACACAAACCAACCAAGAAACCTTGTTCATGATTTGAACAGACTCTGAACTTGATCTCCTTTCAATGTTTTTTTATTGCAGCAACACAGTGAACTTAATGTATGGGCTTCAGTGTGCTTTTATACAACACTTTGCACTTCACATACAAGTCAAATGCCTCAATTGGCATCATACCTTAACAATGTCCAGGTCTCCTGCTTTTGACGCTTCTAGCAGCCGATAATCTACATCAGAAGTGCGAACAGGAGTACTTTCTACTTTAAAAACAAGTGAAAATTTAATTACATTTGACATTTAACAAGAGATTTCCAGTAGGCAGTTTATATTCTTAACATGTTCATAATAGATGAAAACTATCATAATCTGATTGTAAATGTTACATGTTAAGGCCAGTCCTAAAAGTATGGGCACATCATCACTTCTCAGCTTAGTACCATCTGCAGACTGTTAAATTGGCCATACATCTAAATATCACCTCGTCTGGCAAGATGACCAAATGAGTGGATCTCTTTCGATGCACCCAGATCAATTGCAGCCAACTGCCCTGATGGGAAAACATACCCAATCAATATTTGTCCAATTTTGAACCAGATATTGGTTGGGCAGGCCCATCTGCTGGCCAAATAAGCTGCAGCCTTTGTTCGGAAGTTTATATCAGCCTGTGTAGGACCACCTTTAGGCAGGGTATTTGAAAAGGTTTTATATTTTTTTTTTTATGAAACTTCAAAAAGATTGCATTTTTTTCTATAGGTTTAAAATGAATGCATAATATACACTTAATTCACCCATGCACACATCCCCAATAACACAATCTTTAAACACTATTTCGAGGATAAATATATAAAAATACGTGCAAATACATGTCATAGTACAATCTTGTCTGTTTCTGAAAGTCAAAAAATATATAATTGTACTTACCGTTTAAGATTTGTTGCACAGCTTCATTGCCCATTTGCGCAGCTGTAAAACCTTGCAAAGAGACTATAGATGCATCTGACCCAAAGCTCAAAAGAAGTCGACAAGTCTGTAAGTGACCTCCCAAAGCAGCTCTGTGCAAAGCTGTTTGACCAAGTGTATCCAAAGCATTCATCTGAAGAAAAAGAGAATTTCATTATTACAGGAGAAAACTAAATTCATTGTCAGCCGCTCCGCTTTGCTATGCTAAGTGTGTGCACACACAGGCTGATCAGGTTCAAATCAATGGAGCAATGGGACAGGGAGCAGAGCCACTTCTCTCAGCCTGCAAAAAATATACAGGCTGAGAGCAGCTGCCCATGCTGCCCACCCGCAAGGGTAGTAGGCTCCATTCTGGAGCACTAAGCGCCAGACACTGGAACTGTGCTGGAGCCTTCAGCCTGTGTGCCCATAGCCTAAAGAATTTTGGGTGCTATTCTAATATCAACCACAAAGTGACACAAGGGCACATTTTTAGCACTACAGACAATTTCAGCGCTAATTTTGACCTGTAGGATGCTACATTGACTCCAGCCTTCAGTTAAACTATATTCTGAAAGGGTAAGGGTGGAGGCTATGGAGTGTCAGGATCCACTGCCTTTAACTTTTTTTAATGCAAGTATGAATAAAATACCTACTGCCTGTCCCAGCATTTAATTGTATATGGGGTGTCAATGACCTCTAACCGTATCATGTATTTGGGATGTGGGGATAATGTTTTTTACAGTATATTTTATCTGCCAGAGAAACACTTAATACCACCCAAGCCTCCTAATATTGATGCAAATAGAAACTGCTTGACACAGCAAGAAAGAGATGGTCCCGAAAAAGCTTACTGCATACTGTACCAGTATTAGGTACAGAGGGTGTTTTACAGGGCTTTTGTATTTTGTAATTTTTCCTACTATATAGCATTAAAGCAAAATTCCCAATCCCACTATTACACGGTAATCGTTTTAAAGGGCTATGCAAAACAAGTCTCTCCCTTCACTAAGGTGCAGCCTTTGCTATGCTTTAAGATAAGGAATATGTTTTTATACCTTCTCCTCTTCAAACAGAGAATTGGAAGAACCAGGAAGTTAAAAAAAAAAAAAAGTATAACAAAAAATTCTTAATTAAAAATAATGATTTAAATATTACTTTAAAGGGGGTTACTGCCCCGAAAGGGGGGGGGGGGGAAACCCAACACAAGCGTTCACTTGAAAAGGGAAAACAAATATCTGAACAATTTAGATAATAATGTTTCAGATGCAATTAATATATGTTTACCTTTGCACCGTGCTTATGGAGGACTTCCACAACATCATTATGCGCTCTTTCAGCAGCTACATGCAATGGGGTCATAAAACTAAAAGAAAAAAGAGAACGAAAACGGTTACTAATGAACAAAACTGAAATGTATGTTCCTTTTGAAATAAAAAAAAATCCAAACTGCAGATAAAATAAAAAATTAAGCTCTTTAAAATTTCTCAGACAAGACCCCATAAAAGATGTAATTTGTTCTTATATGATATTGCACCCAACTAACCCAAGTCTCTGGCCTTCCTCGCTACATATTTAAAATGATCTCTAAAAGCAAAGTTCTCTGATGAAGCTTACCCTGACTTAGGCCATCTTCTTATCTTTTATTTCTTTATTGGAAAAGATGTGTTTCTGAAAAATGCATGATATGAACTGAAAACAGCTACCTAGTTACTTTGAGAGGCTGTATTGCCCCACTCATATTTAAATTGTAGCTCAGCTGTCTGTAAACACACCAGCTGTTAGGTCTTTCTTGTCTGAACTTTTTCCATACATGGGTATGGGTCAAAAGGCCCATGTGCCATCAGAATTACGGTAGACAAAATTCTTAAAGAAGATAAAACAATCTTTTTTTTTTTCTTTTATTTACACAGAAGCTACAGCTTTACCCAAGAATGACATATCTAATAGATATTGTGGTAAATTACGTACTCCTTGTTTTTTTCGTTGACACTGGCTCCTTTTCTAAGAAGCAATTCTGTTATCTGCTTCCTCTTGGGATGCAAGGAGGCCACTGCACAGTGCTGCAAAATAGGAAATGTATAAAGGTGTAGACAAACATAATTAATTGTGCACATAATATATCTGATGGTACCCTTCTATACTGTAACATTCTATGAGTCCAATAATATCTGTTACGTATTGTACGATGCCTGCCTGCAAACTAAACAGCACAAATCCTTCAGTTATTTATCAAAATACCGGCTCAGATAGCAGCCCTGCTGAGGAAAAAGCAAGAGGGTGATCAATGGCAAATTATGCTCCACTGAAAACAATTTCGATTTTATAACTGCAGTGCCAAGGATGAGCAATGCCCATGTCATCATAGGAGTAAGAAGCCAGGGAATAAATTGTCTGCTTGGTACACCAGGCTGAAACCTAGAACAGCTTCCAAAAATTGCAAACTTTCTGTAGGTAATACAAACACAACTGTAGCAATCTACTGCCTTACATATTTCCACTTTAAGCTAAAGAGAAACCTTTAAAAAATACACTTATCAAGTAAAAAGAAAATAATTTCCTAAACGCATGTCTATGAGCATAAATAAAATTTTGTCATGCTCAGCGTGCTGGACAATTTCTTTAAAAGGCCGTAGATATAGGTCGTAATATGGGAGACCAATCTGGATGAACCAGTATGCTGACACATTTTAAAAATGTACTCAGATCCCAGTTTATCATATCGTCTTTCAAAACAGTAAGTGTAATAAAATAGAAACAAAAACTTGAAATGTTTAAAATGCACACATCTGTGGCTTGCAGATCAATATATCCATACAGCGAAACCTCAATTTTTCATAGCCTGATTTTACGCTTTCCCCATTTTACACAGTGAGTTTCTTTTTTTTTGTTTTCCTGGATTTTACACCAAAATGTTGTCCTGATGTTCCCAAAAGTGGCTGTTTGTCACCTGTCTTGTGCATCCTATTCCATAGTGTAACATCAATGCTGGAATGCTCAACCCTTGTCATTAACACAGTAAATAGTGTATTTCAAAGTAAAACTAACTCCAGTGCTTCCCATACTTTCATTACTTGAAGAATAAGTTGCTTTAATCCAGTTCCCAAAATGACATTATCCCTGGATTTTACACTTTTTTTTCTGCTCCGCTGAAAAATGTAAAATGTACTGTACACTAAATACAGTCATATGAAAAAGTTTGGGAACCCCTCTCAGTCTGCATAATAATTTACTCCACTTTAAACAAAAAAATATAATAGTGGTATCTCTCATTTCCCAGGAACATGACACTGGGGTGTTTTCTGAACAAAGATTTTTAGTGAAGCAGTATTCAGTTTTATGTATCTAAACCAAATGTGAAAAACTGGCTGTGCAAAAATCAATCCAAAAGATCACCTCCAAAGACCTTCAAGAACATCTTGCTGCAGATGGTGTATCTGTACATCGTTTTACAATCAGCGCAATTTGCACAAAGAACATCTGTATGGCAGGGTGATGAGAAAGAAGCCCTTTCTGCACTCATGCAAACACAGAGTCGCTTGTTGTATGCAAAAGCTCATTTAGACAAGCAACAGTCATTTTGGAACAAAGTGCTTTGGACTAAAGGGACAAAAATTTAGTTATTTGGTCAAAACAAAAAGCACTTTGCATGGCGGAAGAACACCGCATTCCAAGAAAAAGACCTGCTACCTACTGTCAAATTTGGTTGAGGTTCCACCATGCTGTGGGGCTGTGTGGCTAGTTCAGAGACTGGGGCCATTATTAAAGTCGAGGGTCAGATGAATTCAACCCAATATCAACATATTCTTCAGGATAAGGTTCAAGCATCAGTCACAAAGTTGAAGTTACGCAGAAGTTGGATATTCCAACAAGACAATGACCCTAAACACACCTACAATCTACAATGCCATTTATGCAGAGGGAGTCCCCCGATTTTAATATTGTGGAAAAACTATGGGATGCTTTGAAGCAGGCTGTCCATGCTCAGCAGCCATCAAATTTAACAGACTGGAGAGATTTTGTATGGACGAATGGTCAAAAATACCACCATTCAGAATCCAGACACTCATCAGAGGCTATAGGAGGCATCTAGAGGCTGTTACATTTGAAAAAGAAGGCTCAACTAAGTATTGATGTAATATCTCATGATGCATATTGCATATCTTCTGTTAATCCAATAAACTTTATGAAACTGCTGAAATACTACTGTTTCCATAAGGCATGTTATATATTAAAAGGAAGTTGCTACTTTGAAAGCTCAGCCAATGATAATCAAAACTCCAAAGAATTAAGAGGGGTTCCCAAACTTTTTCATACAGTATGACTGTATATTGGTAAAATTCAACACTCACAGGACATATGTAGCCAAGCTTTTCTTTCTATGACCAGCCTTGGCTATTGAACGTTCTTGTTTACCGAAGCACTGATTTGGAGGCTGCATACTGCACTGACGATTAAAAGTAAATCTATGACTGTTTATTGAAGGACATTTATAGAAACCACAGCAGTTCATGAAATAAAGTTAATGTATACTGTCATGCAGCACTGTTGCAGCTGGAGACTTTACGAAAACAAACCATTTTTATGCCAAAAAGAATAAAAAGAACATGCAAGCATCTCATACATATAGTAACACCATTCCTCACGGTGTTCATTAAAGCTTTATTTCATCAAATTTAGAATAAACATGACTATCATATTAACTTCTGGAAAAGGAAGTCGCACACCCTGACAATTGAGAATCCCCGGTGCTTGATGAAGGAGGAAATGACAGCCTTAATACGATATCACAGAAAATGAAATCACTGGCACAGCGTGGGTAATACTAGCAAGGAGAAACCTTGCTAGACTTTTTTTTAATTTTTATTGGTCTTTATTAATCTTTTTTCGCTATAATCAATTGTACACTGTTCACAATTATTAAGAATGATTATGTTTTAACATGTTCATTTATTAACCTTAATTGGAACACTTTTAAATTCTATATGCACTAATATCCAGTATGCTTGACAAAGGGGTTACGCCCCAGAAACGTTGCATCCGCAATAAACAAACGAGGGTTCTCCATGCTAGTATTACCAACACTGTGCCGGTGATTTACTTTTCTGTGATATCAGTCATAACCAAGGCAACACTCAAATTGTTAAATTCCATGTGTACCAAAATCCCATGCCTGTTATTTTGCAGCTCATATTTCATTATTACACCACTTAGTAAGAAGAACCTTGACATCTGCACTCACCAGTGCGGTCTCGTGTGACTGCGGCTGCTTAAAATTAATGATCTCCAAAGCAAGTGTCTTTTTCACCTTCGCCAGGTCTGCCTCTCTAGCTGCCTGAAGCAAAGAATGTCCTTTGAATTCATCTGCAATTTAATTTAAAACTTTGTGTTATTTCTTTGTTAAAATGAAAAGATGAAAAATTGTATACATATACATGGCTGATGTAAGTTAATGTATACTGTCATGCACCACCATAACATTATGCTGTTGAAGTTCCATTTGAGTGAAACACACATTCATGCATTTGGATTAGAACACAATGTAGTTTGAGTAATGCTACATATAAAATCACTACTATATAAGCCAGTATATTACCTCTTACATTTAGAGCCTAAGGGTCATTAGGTACAGACATCAATGTGACACACACTGGCCCAACAATGATATAATTCCAACAGAAATGGGGACAGAAAGTCCACCTATCCAGATAACCCCAGGTCTCAAGCATTACAGGTACAACCCACAACTGCCCACTTAATGTATTATGAAAAAATCATCAGACTAGAAAAGACAGGAGGAGCAGGCAGTGATGCTATCAAGCCCTAATAGCGTAATACTTCAAGTGTATGTTCAGACTGCTTGAGATGAGGTATAAACAGAGCTAAGGGCATTGTAGAACTTTTAGCTTCTTCTGACTCTATTCAAAACATAAAAAATAACCATTTCAGTTCTGTTCATTTATGTCAGGGAAGAATTGTGCACATGCTCACACACACAAACAGAAAAACCCACATAAAACACCACTTCAGATAACATTTCTGAAAACTCTCGACATTCAAGGGAGCAGGAAGATCAAGCATTGCAGGTATTTGTTAGAATGTAAGAAAATTTGTTTCTCTATCTTCTGACACCAAGACAGGAAGATGTATAACACAACATCTTCCCTCAAGGTAAGTAAGGTATGAGTGCATTATTTATAAAAACACACAATTATAATAACACATCTTCCCTCAAGGTAAGTATGAGTGCATTATTTATAAACACACACAATTATTATTTCACAGCATATATGTTTCAAATGGCACCAAGTCTGAATTAAAATGTTTTTTTTAAGTTGAACTTACAAGACAGCCTTTCTTTGAGCTCTGGTGTAGGAGCCATATCAACAGCACTTTTTCCATGACAGTTGACTAATGTTGGATCTGCACCGTGGCTCAGCAACAGAGAGCAGACTTCCACTCGATTCTTAGATGCAGCTTCGTGTAATGGTGTGAACTGCCAAAGATCCATGGCATTAACACAAGCCCCGTGCTGAAAAATAACCAATATTGTTACTGCACAATAAGGCAAAGCACAAATTGCAAGGAAGCAAAATACTGTATAAATAGTTGTAACAACTTAATTATGTGTGCTACCAATTTAAATTACTATATATAAATGATACTTTAATATATAAAAAAATTTTATTAATCAGAAGTCACATTTGCATATGGTCTGTCCACATGTTTAAACCACATGCAGTTGAAGGAAAGCATGCTTTTTCAAATCACATCTATTAAATCTTCCTTGCACATAATACTTTACTGAATATTTATCTTAAAGGACAAGGCAACCCAATAAAGATAAAGCGTAAAATTTTTAGTCTAAACTGTGGCTCTGTGGATTCTTCTTAGTCCTGCACAATACCACTGTACCACAGTCATTCATGTTAAAGTATCCATTACTTGCACAATACAATTTTCCCATAATGCAGTGGTCTAAGCCAAAACCATGACTGGGATTCTGTGCAGAATATCAAAACCAGGATTTGCCTTATCCAAGGCAGCGAGAAGGAAAAATTTGGCACATGTGCTCAAGTTATTTGGCTGCCATCTTTGTAACACTGTGTTGATGACTGTGATGAAGAAAGCAGCAGATTTTAAATAAATTAAAGTAGAAATCAACCCGTAATAAAAAAAACCCTCCCCCCTACCCTGGGTAGACTTTAAAATTTTTCTTAAGTTTCCATGACTTTCGGCGCATGCGCAGTGGTTCAGGACCGGAACTTTACTCCAACTGTGAATGCACCGAAAATTCAGAAAAAGACAGAAGAAAGAAGATGGCACCCGTGAACCCGGAGGCCAGAATCTGCATGGAGGGGTGAGTAAAAAATTAGGGGCATTTGCCTGGGGGGCAGGTAGGCTGGGGGAGGTCTACCCAGGGTAGGGGCAGGTGTTTTTTTTTTATTACGGGTTGAATTCTCCTTTAAGATCTGTACGGCAATACAAACTCATGGTTTGTGAAATGTCATGGACGGGGACAACTGAATAGTAAAACCTGGTTTATCAGTGTTTCCTTGTACTTCTAATTAACTTTCAGGAGTTCACCAGTCTCCTGAATTGTACTTTGATAAGCTTCAGTCTTTCTTCACTGCTGCCCTGCAAAGTCATGTTCCTAGTCCCTCCCATCAGATGAGCCTTGTCTGTTTAGGCTTGCCTCAGAATAATAACAAAATAAAAGTGCTCTCTGACACCTCTCCTGAAGGATTCAGCTGCTCTAGGGCAATGGCATGCAGGACATATTGTCACCCTCAAAGGAACAGTAACACCAAAAAAAGTGTTTTAAAGGAGAAGGAAAGGCTTGGGGCAATTGGGGGCACCAAATGTTAGGCACCCCCAAGTGATTGTACTGACTTACATGAAACCTCGGGCCGGTGCTCCTATCAGCAGAAAACTGCACCAGCCCGGGTTATACTAGTGAGCACCACGGATCGATCGTCTTCTGGCGTCTTCTTTCTTCAAATTTCCCAGGGCAAACGCATGCGCAGTTGAACGAAATAGCCAACTTTTTAGTTAAAGTTCGGCTTTTCTTACTACTACGCATGCACAGCCGTGTGACGGAAAGAGGAAGACAGAAGAGAATCGCTCTGTGGTGCACACTGGTATAACCCCAGCCGGTGCAGTTTTCTGCTGATAGGAGCACCGGCCCGAGGTTTTAGGTAAGTCAATACAATCACTTGGGGGTGCCTAACAATTGGCACCCCCAAGTGCACAAAACCTTTCCTTCTCCTTTAAAGGAATGGCAATACAATGTACTGTAGTACTGTACTGGTAAAATGTGTTTGTTTGCTTCAGAAACTCTACTACAGTTTATATAAACAAGCTGCTGTGCATTCAAGCACATGATATAAAGTAGAAAACAGATAAGTTCTGAAGAATCCCATCATATAGTAAAGTAATTAATCTGCATTTTTGGTGTAAAGGAAGATTACCTGAACATATGTACTCACCTTGAGCAGTGATTCTGTGACTTCAAAGTGTCCATAGGAGCAAGCATTGTGCAGAGGCACCAGTCCTCTAAGTGTACAAAATATATTGTTAATTTAATTTATTTCACAAGAGTTTTATTAGTTAATTGCATTCTCTTGCTAATGATAATTATAGCAGTACACATTTTATAATTGGATATCTACAAAAAATATTAACTTTGATAGGTTTAATATAATTAAAAGCACAGACAACTCCTTTAAAACAGAGTTAAAAATGCTATTAAAACTGTTTCAGTTAGATGCAAAAAATTGTAACACCAGTCAAGCAAAAAGCACCCTCAGCAGCAGCATGTTTTTTTTACAGCTACAACTATGACCGAGTATTTATCAAAGGTTAAAGTCTAGCTAAAATAACCCCTAAAACAACAAATGAATAGAGAGCTGTTGAATGTCCTTCTGGTGAGCTCTATGTTTGCCCTTAGATATGCCCCACCGTGCAGCATAAGTTTCACAACCTATTCACTTTATACCCGGGTGCCCGCATGAAAAATATATACAGTATATCAGTAAGTAAGATTGCGGCACTTACAGGATCTTTCTTTATGTAGCAAAAAATTCTTTATTTGGCTCAATGTTTTGAATCCTCACAGGGTTCTTTGTCAGGAGTATACAACAAACAACCAGGGACCCACCACCCCACGGAATATATACCCACGGTTCGTGTATTTGGGGCCAAGTTGCATTGCTAGGCAACCGCTTTGTTACCAGTTTGTTGGTTATCAGCAAAAATCAATATAGCAGTGTGCAGGGAATAGAGAGCGGGGGTAGAATGTGGTTATAGAGTACAGATGGAGAAAATTGGTAGTAAGGGAATTGAACTCACTGCCCTCCACTACCTATAGGAAACTCACAACCGGAATACATTACTATTGCACTCCTCGTGCCATCCACCACATATCCTGAAGAGTATCCCCTTCTCTCAAATCATTCGCATGGTGAGAAACAACTCTGAATATACAAATCTGGTTAAACAACTTGATGCGTTGATCACTGGATTTTTACAGAGGGGTTATAACCTACACAAACTGCTGAAATGCAAGGCTAAAGCACTCGAGCATACACAAGAGGAACTGTTGGACAAACCCTGGGATAGGGGGACCAAAATTACCGATGAGAGACTGACGTTCCTCACTATGTACACACCCGATAGTAGACCAATGACAAGAGCAGTACACGGACACTGGTCGGTGCCTCCTACGTTTACACATCCACGCATTGCGTATAAGAGGGGGCGCTATCTTCGTGATTTATTGGTTAAAACTAACTCTGTCCACTGCTATCAGTGTGGTGCCCAAAACCTGGCTTCCCACATCTAGGAATGGGTGCTACAGGTGTCCCTCATGCATTACATGCAGTAACCTTATGGTAGGGCGCATGTTTAATCACAAACGGGGAAGCTGATTAAACACAGACTGACTTGTACGTCAGAGTATTTGATATATTTCATCAAATGCCCCTGTGGCCTATTCTACGTGGGGAAAACAATCACCAGCCTGTGAGAACCGATAGCGAACCATAGCAGTGCAATACACCTGGCACTGGAGACTGGTAAAGCTCATACTCCTGTGGCATCTCATTTTCTGTGGAATAAACATACCGGTACTTGTCTTGTTTTGACATTGAATTATTACAGGATAGTTGGGCAATACACTATCTGGTGTGGAATAGTGGATGTGAACTGTACCATATTGTTTAAGGTGCATCTTTTGTTATTTATATCTATTAGACTAATTGGGCATATTCTTTGTTATATAATTTAGTAAGCAGTGGTTAAGGTGGGGTCAAACGGGTGTTTGCAATTGGTGAAGGATGCACTATACGGGGGTTGCACGTTCGTCTGCTATTTGGAAGACTGCTGGTAAGTTAGGCAGCGAGGACTGCAATTCGCAGCCGCGGGCTGATTTGAAAGTGAGATATTACTCAGGGGCATAAGAACACCGGACAGGATGAACACAGAGACACTAAGGAGGTTCCGGTTGGACTAAGTGGTGGACGAATGGGAGGTGATTTCATAGGGTGTGCATGTGTGTTGTGCATTGAGTGAAGGTGTGGCAGTCACTGAACAATTTTCATATGCACTTGAGGTGGAGAACATCCGTCTAGGTAAAGAACAGCAATACGGAGGTATTGGTGGGTCACGATTTGACTATACTGATAAAGGTCTTAGAGACAGACCGAAATTTGGCCGGTTCTTTTTAATATATTTAATAAACGTGAAGTTTTAACTTATTAAAAATCCTGCTGTGCACCTTTCTTCTTGGACAGTATATATATAATATATATATATATATATATATATATATATATATATATATATATATATATATATATATATATATATATATATATATATATAATATCAAAACAGGGGGGTTGTGGGAGCACTCTAAAGGCTTTAAAGTATATATATAAGTATAATAAATGCTATTGCATATGTACCCAAATTAGTGGTGATCCTATGCTTTTAAAATTGGGCGTTTGTTTTGGGAATATCTCTCCTTTAAAAGCCTGATTGCTGGCTGGGGAGGATTTAGCCCTCAGTGAAAAAACAGCGTTCAACGGACATTGATTACAGGTAATGCTAAAATGCACATAAAATATAAAACAAGTTAGGGACCGCCATTCGGGGTTTACCTTGACGTGGTATGGTGGCTTATCAATTTTATGATCATAACTTTGTAACAAAATAACCCTTGTTTTGGGTACATATGCAATAGCATTTATTATACTTATATATATATATATATATACTTTAAAGCCTTTAGAGTGCTCCCACAACCCCCCTGTTTTGATATTGTATATCTCTCTCTCTCTCTCTCTCTATCTCTCTATCTCTCTATCTCTCTATCTCTCTATCTATATATAAAATAGGCAAACAAACTGCACTCCAAGGCCTTCATATAAGAAATTAAATGTGAAGTTTTATTCTCTATAGAGCATATTTAGAGCAGCGTGTGTGGGCCGCACATTTTGAAAATAGTCCAGACCTGGGTGCACATGCGTGAATAATTAGTAAAACATACAGAACGATGGCACTCACAGGATTTGTACAAAAAAAAGCCAATAAATGTAAAAAGAAAAAAATATTTATTTGTCCAACGTTTCGGTCCCATTTTATATATATATATATATATATATATATATATATATATATATATATATATATATATATATATATATATATATATATATATATATATATATATATATATATATATATATATATATAGATGTAAATGGGTGCACACCAGGAACGTGTAAGACAAGGTTACTTTAAAAATTAAACATACTTTATTACTTAAAAACAGGCCAACGTTTCGGTCTCCTTCTCAGACCATTATCAAGAATATATATATTAAACTCTTGGTTTTGAATACTTCATATAGGAGGTCTCTGACATTAGCTTTCCCACTACTTCAAGCTAAATTTTCTCAGTTGTGCAGTGATTAAGGGTTTTCTTAAATTTACAGCCTGTTTGTTGTTTAGAGTCATTGTCATGCTGCCAGGTCCACTTTCGAATGTGCTTTAATATTCTGACAGATGGTCTTACAGTATACTTAAACACCCTATGGTACACTGAAGAGTTCATAGTGAATTCTATGATGGTGAGCTGTCCAGGCCCTGATACTGCAAAGCAGCCCCAAACATAACATTTCCATCGCTACAGCTGTTAAAGGAAAACTATACCCCCAAAATAAACACTTAAGCAACCAAACTGGTCTATATATTTAAGTAAATATTGCCCTTTTACATCTCTTGCCTTGAGCCACCATTTCTGTGTGCTGCCTCAGAGATCACCTGACCAGAAATACTACAACTCCAACTGTAACAGGAAGAAGTGTTGAAGCAAATGACAGAGCTCTGTCTGTTAATTGGCTCATGTGACCTAACAAGTATGGTTTGCTGGTATGTTTGTGTGCACAGTGAATCATACAATCCCAGGGGGTGGCCCTTATTTATTTATTTATTTTTTTAAATGGCAATTTTCTATTTATGATTACCCAATGGCACATACTACGAAAAAGTATATTATTATGAAAATGGTTTATTTACATGAAGCAGGGTTTTACATATGAGCTGTTTTATGCAATATCTGTTTATAGAGACCTACATTGTTTGTGGGTATCGTTTTCCTTTAACATGTTCGTCTGCTGAAATATTTTTTTTCCCACCAAACAGGTCTTCTGATACTGTGCCAAATTATGTTTAAAATATTCTCTTTTCTATGATCTTCCAGACCACAGAATAATTAATATTCAATTGCTTGTCTTTCTAAAGTCTTTCTAAATTCCTTGCCAGACTTCGGCATCTATAAGCTTATTTCTAAAGGCCTTAAAGAGATCTATCCGTCTACTCATTGTGATACCACAGACTTCAACAACAGAGCAAACCAAATAAAATAAGACAGATTGTTCCAAGATCCACTCTAATGATTTTCTAATCTGCCCTGGATCTAATTTTAAATATTTGAACGCGTGATCAATGCAGAGTCTAACTGTATTTAAATTACACAATGCATAAATGAGTAAGGATATTTACTATATCAACTTTACCAGTAATTTTGAAATAAGGATTAATACTTTTTCACATCAAGGTAGATAACTATATTAACTCAATAACATTTCTGTTAACATAGCAAGAACTATTTTCTCTTACTTACTTACCCTTTATCCTTTGCATGAACATCTGCACCATGCTGAAGCAAAAGCTGGACAATCTGTACACGGTTGTAACCGGCTGCAAGGTGTAAAGGCGTAGACTAGAATCAAGAAAAGACAAATGTCCTTAGGTACTCACCAAACAATTATCACACATTATCAAACAGCAATACATGGTTTATTTTGTTATCCACAGCAGTTAGAGCAAATAAAACAAAGGGGGAAGGTGACTGTATACAGTCAGGTTTCTTATAAAATACATTTTTTAATTGAAAGTATATTGGAGATAGGTTTCTTTTTCATTAAAGAAAGTACAAATGGGATTTTATTTTTTTGCCTTTACATCCCCTTTAAGGACCTGACCGCCACTGGCATAGGTTTCATGTGTTTGGAGTGCTTTTTGAGCCATGCCATTTTATGTGCCGTCTGGCAACATGTGCCATAGTAAAATTAAAGGCCCTGGCAGATAATGGGCTAAATACAGTCAATTTGAAATTGGCTAAGCACAACAACTTGTATTTATTAGAGATATCACTTTTTTTTAACTTGATCCGGTAAAGGAAAGGTAATATCACTGGGGTTTCACAACCTGTTAGGTCTAGTTTTTCCAATTACATACCTGCTACCCCCAGCTGGCAAGCCTCCTCCTCAAAAAAATGCACCAGCCTGGGGTACTGTTGGAGGAGTGCTATCATCTTGTTTCTACTGAAGCTTGAAGTATGCCATGCGAATAAGTTCTATATTTTGCATACAGTTCCAAGGATGGTACAGGAATGAGTGTAATACAAGAACAATAGGAAGGTATGGCTCTCTTCAAACAACAATCTGGCTTGATGCATTTTCTGAAAAGGAAGAGTGCCAGCCCAAGGTAGCAGGTAAGTGAGTAGCTTGTCTTTCCTTCTCCTTTAACTTCCTGTAAACCCCACTGGAGAAGAGCCTTATGAAATGTATAATCTATGTAATACTACATACAAAAGGCTAAAGGTGGTTCACCTTTAAGGTGACTTTTATTATATTATAGAAGGGCCAATTCTAAGCAACATTTCAATTGTTTTCATTATTTTTTTTTTTATAGTTTTATAGTTATTTGCCTTTTACTTCTGACTCTTCGCAGCTTTCAAATGGGTGTCGCTGACCCCTTCTAAAAAACAAATGCTCTGTAAGGCTACAAATGTATTGTTATTGTTACTTTTTATTACTGATCCTTCTATTCAGGCCCTCTCCTATTCATATTCCAGTCTCTTATTCAAACCAATGCATGGTTTCTAGGGTAATTTGGACCCTAGCTACCAGATTGGTTAAGATGCAAATTGAAGAAATTTAATAAAAAGCTAAATAACTCAAAAACCACAAATAATAAAAAATAAAATTGCAAATTGTCTCAGAATATCACTCTCTACATCATATTAAAAGTTAATTTAAAGGTGAACAACCCCTTTCAGTAATGGCCTTCACAAATGAACAATTTGTTAGAAGTATCACTGTTAAAACAAATTCCAAAACTAAAGACAAGTTTAGCCTTCCATTAAATAGATGATAGTTATTTCAGTGGTTTTTCTTAAAGTGTCTGGTTCACATGTTATCCCACCTTCTAAAGGTTGACAAGCTACAGAATGAAATCTTACAATACGTGGGTGAATCAGCACATCAAGACGATAAAAAAAATCAGGAGATGCTTCATAAGCTACTGCATATTGTGCGTTACCACACTTTCTATTTTTATTTAATCACTGTACTATTTGGGAAATTTTAGATTTTTTTTTAAAAAATGAGTTAACAAGTATATTAAATAACATTATGAATATTATTACAGCATATTGTTATTTACAGTAATTGCCACCAAAGTCCACTGTACAGGTTTGATACAGTGCATGTGTTGCGTTACATAAGAAAAACAAATGGGAAGTGTCTTTTTCTCATGCCAGGGGCACTTAATAGTTTACGGTGATGTTTTTATTTTCTTGTTTTGTGACAAAAAGGCACGCGATTTCCTTTCCTGACCCTAATTTGCATATGAAAATGAGGATTCGGATTCGGTTCAGCAGAAGGATTCGGCAGAATCCTGCTGTAAAAAGGCTGAATCCTGGTCGAATCCCAATCTGAACCCTGGATTCGGTGCATCCCTAGTTATTTGTAATGTTATTGAAGGCAGTGTTTGTCTGTCTCTTTCAATTCTTTACCCTGATGGCTCAGACTGTTGAAACAATGTAATGCAAGGCAGAAAACATTAAAACAGTGTACAGTACCAGATGGTCTGAGGTTGCTGAGGAACCCCCGTTTACGTCTCTCAGGAAAATACCCTCCTCTATATTCCCAATAGAGGAAATATCTGTGCGGTTTTCAAATTAACTATGCATATGTGTATTTATAAATAGTTATATTTCTGCATTTCACATGAGAATTTGAAAAAGTTGGCAAAACATAGGAACCCTGTACTATATTGTTTAAAATGCAGAAGAAAAACAATTTTGGGTAAAAAAAAAAAAAAGGGGGGGGGACACTTTTAAACCTGGTTCATAATTTCCTAAATCTAACTTTTGCTTAAAGACCTTTAAATTAAGTGCGTTATAAAAAGATTCTAGAATCGAGTATTCGTACGATCGAATCTTTGCGTGTATTTTATTACTACAGGTATGGGACCTGTTATCCAGAATGCTCGGGACCTGGGGTTTTCCCAGATAATGGATCTTTCCGTATTTTGGGTCTTCATGCCTTAAGTCTACTAGAAATGCATTTAAACATTAAATAACCCCAATAGGCTGGTTTTGCTTCCAATAAGGATTAATAATATCTTAGTTGGGATCAAGTACAAGCTACTGTTTTATTATTACAGAGAAAAAGGAAATCATTTTTAAAAATTTGGATTATTTGGATAAAATGGAGACTATGGGAGACAGCCATTCTGTAATTCGGAGCTTTCTGGATATCGGGTTTCCGGATAAGGGATCCTATACCTGTATAAAGAAAAAGGAAATCCTTTTTTATAAAATTTTAAATATTTGAATACAATGGAGTATATGGGAGACGGCTTTTAAGTACTTCTGGAGAAGAGGTTTCTGGATAACTGATCCTGTACTGTACTGGTTTAAGTAGAAAATGTGATTTGAATTAATGATGTAAATGCAATGGAAAGTGACCTATAATTATTATTATAATAATAACTAAAACGAACACAAGTAAAAGACTACATTTTCACCTCTGTACAGTAACTGAATGATTTAGTTAGGTAATACAAAGGCAATTTGCTGTGAATACTTTTTTTTTAAATAAATAAATTGCTACATTATGGTGCTGATTTATGAAACATCAAACTATGAAATCCTAAAGGATGCCCAGCAGTTCTCTGTGCCCCCTTTTATCACAGTGCATTTGTTTTTAATTTAACTCTGCTATTATGAATTCTAAGCAACATTCCAGTAATCTTTAAGAACTAAAGAATTAGGGTAGAAATATTGTACATTACATTTTGGGCTTCTGTACCAACCCAAGGCAACTGCAGCCCTTTACTAGTAAAGATCTGTGCCTATATGTGCTTCCCATCTTCTTTTCTACTAATTCATTGCACATGCTCTGTACTGAGCTAAGGCATCGATGCACAATATACCTGCAATATATTGCTAGAGGTTTATATATATTGAACTGATGACAGCATATCACACTTTTTTCACAGCTGTAAACATAACCATACTGAAACCATCTGCTGTAGCTTCTTCAAACAGCCTGACAGCCCTTTTTGCTCTCATGAGAATTGTAATGCATTATAATACACAAAAGCCATGAATATCCTGTAAATTATATCCTTATAAACGGTGAGTTCTGATGTCATCAGTTATAAACGGTGAGTAGTGATGTCATTTCTGTCACATGACTCACTGAAATTTGTGTATTATAATAAATAAAGTACCCCCAGTTGCAAAATATGAGGATATTAGAAGTTACCTCAGAGTTCCATGACCTTTATAAAAACACTCGGCCTTCGGCCTCGTGTTTTTATATGGTCATGAAACTCCTCGGTAACTTCTAATATCCTTATATTTTACAAGAGGGGGTACTTTATTCACTATGTATTCTTCACTATAGCAATGTCATTTCAGGTTAGGAAATATAAAGGCTTATTGAACTAGGCTTCATCTTGGGACAAAATGACTCCCATACATAAAGAAAAATTACAAACGTTTTACAGCAACTGTGCCTCTGCCTTCCATTTCCCGATTACATTCCTTACAGTTGAAACAGACACCTCTGAGATAGCTTTTTGTAGGCTTCCCCTAAGCCATGATACTAAACAATCTTTGTTTTCAGATCTTTTGAGAGTTGTTTTGAGGATCCCATGCTGTCACTCTTCAGGAGAGAGTCAAACAGACGCACAACTTGCAATTGGCCACCTAAAATACCTTTTCTAATGATTGGTCTATGAAGTTCAAATTATATCCTTATAAATGGTGAGTTCTGATGTCACCAGTTATAAACAGTGAGTTCTGATGTAATTTCTTTCACGTGACTCACTGAAACTTGTGTATCATAATAAATAATGACAGTTTATGAGGATATTAGTTAGTTACCTCGGAGGTCCATGACCTGTATAAAAGCACTTGGCTTTGTGCTTTTATATGGTCATGAAACTGCTCAGTAACTTATGATATCCTTATATTTTACAAGAAGGGGGTAGTTTATTCGATGGAGAGGGAGAGGGAGAGGGAGAGGGGGAGAGAGAGAGAGAGAGAGAGAGAGAGAGAGAGAGAGAGAGAGAGAGAGAGAGAGAGAGAGAGAGAGAGAGAGAGAGAGAGAGAGAGAGAGAGAGAGAGAGAGAGAGAGAGAGAGAGAGAGAGAGAGAGAGAGAACTTTGTTTATCCGTACTTCATACCTTAAGAATACTAGAAAATCATGTAAACATTAAATAAACCTAAAAAGCTGGTTTTCCTTCCAATAATTAATTAATTAATTATATCTTCGTTTGGATTAAATACAAGGTACGGTTTTATTATAACAGAGAAAAAGGAAATCATTTTTAAATATGGACTATTTAATTATAATAGAGTCTATGGGAGACGGCCATTCCGTAATTCAGAGCTTTCTGGATAACGGGTTTCTGGATAAAGGACCCCATACCTGTATATATATTTTAGCTATGTTTCTGAAGCAAACACACAAGTTTTACCAGTGCAACACAACAGTATAATATATTCTCAGTACTTTAACACCAAAAAAAGAAAGTGTTTGACTGTTCGTTTAGGTAAATAAAACTGCAAAGTTCTAGGTTTCAACTCGCCTCCTCTATGAAGCATACAACCATTATCAATATACTCAGTATTCTTAGTGTTATGACACCAGAATTGGGGACAATTTTTTTAATGATTAGTCATTTATTTTTGTGTTTTATGCTTTTACATATTTGAATGCGTATTTTGCATTTAATATCATTTGCAAACTTGATTTGTGAATAATTTCACAGTTGGCTATACTTTACCTATAATATACGATGTGAAAGTACTTATTGATATAAGATGTGCTCTTTATTATTAGCATTCTTTATTAGCATGTCTTAAAGGGGACCCATCACCCAAAAAAATTATTCAAAATGCTATTTTATCACATTAGTCACGCAAAATGAACTTTATTTACACTGTATAAATTATTTGAATTGTGTTTCCTTCAGTATGGGAATTCAAAATGATAGCAAGCAGGCAGCAGCCATTTTGTGGACACTGTTTTTAAGGAAAGCCTTGCATCATTTCAGAATCTTGTTTGTGCACCAGAATGGGGGACCCGATGTCCATTCCCATGCCCTGGCTACACAATTAAATGGTAAAGAGAACGGGGGAATGTGTGGAGAGCAGTGACATCTAGGAAGTGCTGAATGGAAAGTAATTGTCTGCCCTGCCTCTATGCCCATGGCATAGAGGAGGGGCAGACAATATTTGATTGACATCTGAGATTTTTAAATGAGCTTACAGTAGCTATGAATGCTTTAATAAAACATAGAAATTGGATTTCATGTTTAATTTGAAAAGGACTTTTATTATACAGATTTTTGTGTCTGGGTGACAGGTCCACTTTAAGGGTCAGGCCCCATGAGCAAATTCGGGGAGATCTGCTCGTGTGGCCAGACCCTAAAAAAATAACCAAGCCATTCCACTATTTGTACTCAAAATAGTTGGAGCAAGCAACAAAATTAATGTCATTGTTCTACACCATTATCTTGGCCCTTGTCATTAATGGTGCATCTTAGTATTGTGGTAGATGTCACATTTCCTCTTCTGAATTAAAATCATATCAACAATTAATATCAAATACATGGTTATTCCTCAAGGTTTGCCCCTTTAAAGTTTATAGTTTCTGTATCGCAACAGGCAGATATAAGAAAGTAACTAAGAAGTCTACAACTTAGTTTTAAAGGGGATCTGTCACCCAGACATAAAAAGCTGTATAATAAAAATCCCTTGCAAATTAATAAAGAAACCCAAATTAAAACATCCATTCCTGTTATAAACATATTCCAAAATATCAGCTGCTAATCATACATTGCCTTCCTCCACCATTCTTTAGGTATAAAAATTATTTTCACTTTCCATTCTGCACTTCTTAGAAGCACTCCTCCCCTTCCTCATCTCTACTAACTGGGTCTACTAACTAGCTTTCTTCAGCCAGCTGCAAGTTAAGTAAAAATCTGAATGGATGCCATGGTTACTGCAGGTGCAAATTTGCCCAGGGTTTATAAAACGGTCTATAATGGCAAAGCTTGTGCAAAATAAACTTTAGTTCTACTATATAAAATATTTAAATCTTTGTTGCCATCAGCCTTGGAATTTGCAAACACAGCAATCAAGTAGCAGCCATTTGGTGGAACTGTTGTTAAAGGGCATGTAAAGGGCATGTAAATGCAGTCAAATTCTCCTTTCATTTACTGCTGTGGATAGGAATTGTCAGATGGTCCCTAACTGCTGAGCAGGGAAACAATCATACTTATGAACAGCAGGGGGAGCCCCCACCTTACTTCCCAGCCATGCAGAACTCAAGCAGCTTTGTTTATGACGATCTCTAAGCAGCCCAGACCACACTGAGCATGTGCACAGTCTTAGTCTTGCAAAGATGTTTAACAAAGTTACAAGATGGTGAGCCCCTGTAGCCAACATTGAAAGCATAAATTATTTGTTTGATTAGGCTTGTGGTGCAGTAAGTTCATGTTTATATTTAGTATACAAAATACAGCATTTCTAGCCTTATTCTATTTTAGACTTTACATGTCCTTTAAGACAAGCTTTGTAACATCTCAAAATCTTGTTTATGTGCCAGAATGGGGTACCTGAAGCCCATGCCTGGCTACACAATTATAGACTGTGAGGAGGGAGGGGCAATGTGAGGATTGCAGTGACATGTAGGAAATGCAGAATGGAAAGTAAAAATACAGAGGCACAGAGGAGGGGCAGGGAATATATGACTGACAGCTAAAATCTTTAAATTAATTTAGAAAAGGTAAGGAAGTTTTCATGAAAAAAATAATTTGGGTTTTATGTTTAAATAGAAAATGGCTTTTATTTAAAGGAACTGCTCAGTGTGAAAATAAAAAAAAAAACTGTGTAAATAGATAGGCTGTGCAAAATAAAAACATTTTCTAATATAGCTAAAAATGTATATATGGCTGGAGTGACTGGATGTGTAACATAATAACCAGAACACTACTTCCTGCTTTTCAGCTCTATAACTCTGAGCTAGTCAGCGACTTGAAGGGGGGGGGCACATGGTACATAACTGTTCAGTGAGTTTGCAATTGATCCTCAGCATTCAGCTCAGATTCAAAAGCAACAGTTATGACCTATGTGCTCAGAGATCACCTGACTAGAATTACTGCAGGGGGCGGCGCCCTTATTTTATATTTATGATTACTCAATGGCACATACTATTAAAAAGTATATTATTATGAAAATGGTTTATTTACATGAAGCAGGGTTTTACATGAGCTGTGTTATGCAATATCTTTTTATAGAGACCTACATTGTTTGGGGGTATAGTTTTCCTTTAAGCAACAGAGAGTTTATATCAAATTAAGTGGTATATTAAAGAATCTTATCAAATTGGAATATATATTTAAGTAAATATTGCCCTTTTACATCTCTTGCCTCTGTGTTGCCTCAGATCACCTCACCAGAAACACTACAACTCTAACTGTAAAAGGAAGTGTGGAAGCAAAACACAGAACTCTGTCTGTAAGTGGCTCATCCTATATACTAACCGAAGGCCTATCTATGTCCCGAGTGGAGGGGAGGCAGATGCGCAACTTCAGCCGAAAGACATAGATGCGGCCTTCGATTAGCAGATGTGCTGGAAGGTTAGGATCAGAACAGGTTAGGATCGGGGAGGCAGATGCGCTGGAAGGTTAGGATCTAGGGAGGCAGATGCGCTCACCGTCTCCTTCTGCCTCCCGCCGCCTCTTCTTTCCTGCTCACTCAGGCGGCGACCGCTGGAAGGTTAGGATCTAGGGAGGCAGATGCGCTCACCGTCACACTAGGGGAACCGGTTGCGTACCTGCACGAAAGTCTGTATAAGCGTCGGCCATCTTGCTACTCCTCTGCGACTTTGTCATCCGCCCACTGCCAAATCCGCCCACTAAAGTCTGTATAAGCGTCGGCCATCTTGCTACTCCTCTGCGAGTTTGTCATCCGCCCACTAAAGTCTGTATAAGCGTCGGCCATCTTGCTACTCCTTTGCAAGTTTGTCTAATGGCGGCGCTAGCGTCACTCTAGGAGGGGAACCGGTTGCGTACCTGCACGAAAGTCTGTATAAGCGTCGGCCATCTTGCTACTCCTCTGCGACTTTGTCATCCGCCCACTGCCAAATCCGCCCACTAAAGTCTGTATAAGCGTCGGCCATCTTGCTACTCCTCTGCGAGTTTGTCATCCGCCCACTAAAGTCTGTATAAGCGTCGGCCATCTTGCTACTCCTTTGCAAGTATGTCTAATGGCGGCGCTAGCGTCACTCTAGGAGGGGAACCGGTTGCGTACCTGCGTGGGTGGCCATTTTTAGCAACTGACTGTATTTAGTACTGACTGTATTGATTCTGAAGACGAAAGTGAGAAACTTAACTTCCCATTAGAATATTTAAACACTATCAACAATGCTGGATTACCACAACACAATCTTATACTCAAAGTAGGAACAATAGTCATGCTGTTAAGAAACCTTAAGGGTAGGGGCACACGGCGCGATTTCGCCGCGATTCTGCGCTAAGCGAGTTGTCGCTGCGTTTTTTAAGCCGAAATAGCTTTGCTAACTTTGGCGCTGGCGTCAATGCAAATCGCGGCGAAATCGCTGCGCTAATTCACACGCGGCGATTCGTTTTCTATTGTCGTCCGAAGTTGCCTCGCTGAGCGTTTCCGGGCGACAGTAGAAAAAGAATCGCCGCGTGTGAATTAGCGCAGCGATTTCGCCGCGATTTGCATTGACGCCAGCGCCAAAGTTAGCAAAGCTATTTCGGCTTAAAAAACGCAGCGACAACTCGCCCAGCGCAGAATCGCGGCGAAATCGCGCCGTGTGCCCCTACCCTAACACTAAGCAAGGTTTATGTAACGGTACACGGTTGGTTGTGAAGAGCATGAGACAAAATGTTATCAAGGCAGAAGTGCTTACAGGATCCCATAGCGGTGATACTGTTTTGATTCCCAGAATTGACCTTACCAGTTCTGACCAGGAATTACCTTTTAAACTTAAACGACGACAATTCCCCATTAAGGCTGCATTTGCCATGACAATCAACAAATCACAAGGACAAACATTGGATAAAGTCGGCATTTACCTATCTGAGCCTGTGTTTGGTCATGGTCAACTTTATGTTGCATTTTCAAGAGTGCAGCGTTCATCTGATGTTAAAGTCAAGATTTTAAGTACAGCTCACCAGGGAGAACTCATTCAAGGACAGGAGAACATTTTCACAAAAAATGTTGTTTATAAAGAAATTTTTCAGTAACACTTTACTACCAATAAACTCAAAATTTAAGAATTCTAATAGCAGATAGGTAATAACAAGCAATAGGCACAGATTCACTCTACATCCCCACAAATTAGCGTCGCCAGTTGCTGCCTGGGGATGCCGAGTGAATCAGCACCCATCGCATTTTGCTGCCTCACTGTTGTTACCATTCTTTCATTAACGATTCTTTAGAGAATCGGGGGTTTACTGGTATGACCTAACATGCATTGGCTTGTTTGTGTGCACTGTGAATCTAAAGGTGGCAATAGATGTTACAATTATGATCTTAGATTGTTTGTTTCCAATACTGTCAGAGCTGAATTGTCAGATATACAAGTAGAAACAATAGAATTCTACATGTATCCGACGAGTCAGTAACAGTGGCAGATGTTCGGGTGCCTTCAAAATTTTGTGGCCAGCCTGATCAATGAGCCGATATCCAAGCCTTCTGCAGATATTAATCGACTCGTCTCGACTCGTCTCCCGCCATAGACGCACCGAACATCATACAAAACGAAGTTCACTACGATATGATATGGTGTCTATGACCACCTCAAGGATTCCAGGGGCGGCCATTATTTTTTTAAAATGGCAAAAAAAAAAAGATATTATGAAAATGGTTTATTTACATAAAACATATTAGCTGTTTTATGCAATATATTTTTAGAGAGACCTACATTGTTCGGGGGGTATAGGTTTCCTTTAAGAAGAAGCTATAGTTATATAACAGCTTATAATGAAGAACTAAAGCTAAACAAAGAAGTAGGTTAGATATGCTGCACATTATATTTGGGGCTTGTGTACAAACTTTATACAGCCATAGCCCTTTAGCAGTAAAGATCTGTACTTCCAAAATGCCACTATTAGCTTCCGGTTTTCTTTTTTGCTTATTTTGCCCTTCTGTGCTGACACACAATATACTATAAATAAAAGTCACAATACAAGGCTGATTAGTAATTAATTAATTGCATGGCAGCTCTATTATCAGTGCAATTAGCATAAAATAATAATAATAATAATCAGCCATACTGTATCAGCTAAGACAGGCGAGCCTTCATCTTTGAGTCTCAACAACTGCCCAGAGCACACTGAGCATGTGCAGTGTCACTGATACTCAACAAAATCCAAGATGAGGGCTTCTGTCCACAACTTTGTAGACCACTTCTGTTATAGAGATGCTGAACTTTTAGGTTGGTGCATTAGTTCAGTACATAAAATAGAGCATTTGTAGCTATATTTATTTTTAGAGTTTAGTTCTTTAAAACAGAACAACAATGTTCAGCTGCAATTCTAAATCTGTTAAACATGGCCTTCAAAACAGGTGCACACAAATTTGCATCAGTGTAGTGCCATCTTGCACAACCTTTGACACAACAAGTTGGAGAATAGGCTGAATAAGCAACACAAAAATGAATGTTGCTTGAACAAAAATAATAGAATGTGATAGAGGGCCGTTTACTACTCAGACTAGTCTATAGAAACCTTCAACATTTGTTTGTAATAAAATAGCTTGTACAAAGGTAAATATTCTTTTTTTTTTTTTGTTTTCAAATATGGAACCAATTTGTCTCCAAACCTTAAGCAACAATGAAGCATAACTGTTTTCAGACCTACCTTGCGACCATCACTAGCATGGCAGTTAACATTTAAAGGTGTTAAAAGGGCCATGAGTTTCTCTTCATTTCCACTCCTATAGAAAAAAAAAAAAAAAAAAAACAGGAGGAAAAAAGTTAAACGGAGCTCTATTTAGGATGTAGATTTATTTGGTGTTGAAATAAATAAGACTTTTAAATAATTTCAAAATGTTTTCCCATTTTTCTCTATATTGACTGTATATCATTCTGACAAACCTGGTCCTGGATGTTGCTTCGATTATAACTTTGCATTGATCTGCACATCTTTAGCTACTTGACTAATTAAAGGACTGTTTTTGGAGATGACATAGGTCACAACAATAGCAATAGATTCAGAATGAATCAAAGGCAATAACTAGTGACGTCTTATGTTCACAACATTGACATAAAAATACAGTTAAGGTATTTATTGAAATATTTTAGAAGAACACCAACAGCAGGCTGCATAAAGTTGCAGATTGTTGTTATACTACCTGTTGGTCCAGAACCATATTAATAGATGTTCATAACCATATTTTAAGGTGGCTCATTTAATGATTATACTGCGATCACAACGACCATTGTTTAAATTTAAAAATTAAGGAGATATTCAAATGTGAATGAATAATTCATTAAACATGAATGAATAATCATTAAACAAACTGGTTAGCATTGTTTAAACTCCTGGACAGAATGACATAGGTTTGACACTGCAGAAGATTTCAGTACTAGGCCTGCCATAAAATATTCTGTGTAAACTGAATAAGTACACACATTTTACATGCTTTGCGTAATTCATTTTTCTATAAATGTCACACTAATTCACTTTCAAAAGAGACTCAAAATGCACTGCAGTCCACTTGAACTTGGCTAAAAATGCAGAAGCAGCTGTAAATTACCCCCTTACAATGGGACCAATGCTATGCCCTATTAAAGTAATTGGTCATGGCAAATTATTTTACCAGCTTTTTACTCCCTGCATTCTTATTCAATGTCCAGATCAAGTGAAATCTGTTTTATTGTTATAATATGATTTGCCATTTTAAATATACAGTGTAAACAAACATCTGGTAATACCTCAATCAAAAAAGTCCTTAGGGGAGCTCTAATAAAATTTCACCATACAAAGCTAATCGATATCTTACAAGATTTAGCCTAAAAAGACACAGTGCTATACCCTATTCAATTTTCAAATACACATACACACAAGTTAATGTGTTAAAGGGGTGGGAAAAAAACCCAGAATTGCCATGAATAAAAGTCTGTATATAACTACGCATCCAGCTACAATTATGTAAATAAAGTGCCTATTCTTTACATAATTTGCACTTTGATTATTGGATTAAAGATTTATGAAAGGTAGCAATTTTGTAAATACCTTACTGCACGAGAGAACAAAACAGACGTGACATGAATAGATTGTCACTTGAGAGGAGGACTAGCAGGGAGCATGTGAATTTTATTGTAAACAGCACTTTGAAAAAAATAATCAGATAAAATTGCCCTTAAATCTACTTCAAACTACATACTAATGAACTTGGTCAGCTGCCGACAGTGAACACCAACAAAACAATATAATATGCAAAACAGCTACTTGGTAGTGTATCGGCTACCTTGAAATTCTACCCCCCCCCCCCCCCCAAAAAAAAAAAGGATTTGGATATCTAAACAGCACTCACCTGGCAGCTTCCAGGAGTTCGTCCTTCTTGTATTCACCTAAATGATTGCAAAATATCATGCTGTTAGCATTGAACAGAATGCAGAGTGAGAAACATACAAGGAAGCAAGAACAAAATGATTCAGAGAATGAAGGAGAGAAAAAGAGGAGGAGAGAAAAGGGGGAGAGAGGAAAAAAGCCCACACCCAGGCTGGGTGATGGAGCAGTGACGTTAGCCAGATTGTGAAGGCAGCATCATCAGTGCCTTGGAGACGGGCAGCAAACTGACGCAGCTCCTTGTCCAATCCTCCCATGAAATGGGTTTCTTTAGACAGCCAATGAATGCTAAATTGTGTGTCCAGATACAAATCCTCCTCCGATAACTGCATGCCAGCATTACACAATGTCCCTTTGCTTCCTTCATCACCCCCCAGCCCCCTCCCTTCTCCTACTGATATCTGCTATAGGCAATCACATTATATTAGCAAAGGAGCATACATTCACAGACAAAAGGAATACACCTCTTTAAAATCATACAAGTTAGCCCCATCTTTTCTTGCATCTCACTTTCTACAATGGAAAACAAGAATCTTATACAAAATTCAGGGGGGGAGGTTGTGGATTTTAAAAGCTTTTACACTGAAAATAAAGCCAACGGTCCTCATGTATAACAGGTGTTCTTTGTAGGGAACAATGGAGTATGCTAAATGCCTGGATGCAAATACCACAAACCCTGAGATAGTACACTGTGAACTGTATACTACAGCCTGATTATAATAAGATTAATAAAAACTCTAGCATACCGAAAAAACACAAGTAATGACCATCATCATTAATTCCATAGCTAAAGTGTAAGATGAGAGCATATAGGTTTGTGTGTGAATATAGAAGTTGGGGGATGGGGAGAAATAAAAACCTAAAGAGACAGGTCAAGGATGCTCAGAAATAACCTAATTGAAGTGACTGAGTAGCATTCAACCTTTCACAAACCTTTTTACATGTGAAATACCATAGAAATACACAAAAAAATAAGTATTTATGTAGAGGAAAAAATAACCGAGCAGGACACATGATACACAAGATATATTTTAAGCATATTTGGGGTTATGTAATAAGAAGGTACTAAGTTTGCCATGGGGCAGTAACCCATAGCAATCAATCAGCAAGCAGCATTAACTAGTTACCTGTTTAAATGCAAGGATCTTATTGGTTGTGATGTGTTACTGCTCCTGGGCAAACTTACAGGGGAATGTAATTAAAGTTGCAAAGAGCAAAACAATGCAATGCAATCTTGTTCCTTAAACTGTTATTGCATTGCGAATTTTAATTGCGCACTCTTAAGAAGGGCTTGAAGGTGTCGTAACCTTTTGGAGCAAACGGAACGACTTTTTCAGTAAGAAGTTTTATTACATTGACACATTGGCGCAAACTATAAAACTTGCAAACAGTATTCCACTGTCGGAAGTGTCGCAAAACAGTTTCCGAGTTCAAGAAAGCTACAATAAATTCACGCAAAGCAAAATTTGTTTGTGCAAAGGCATAACTTTTCAGATTGTGAATAGTTTTTCCGTTAGCCCCGTTAGTGCCTTATATTACATATGGGGGATTGTCTGCTTTCAAACGTTTTTGCAGGGGCACATGTGGCGCAAAGGCTGCTTGTTATCGCTTATTAATCAGTTTGGCCCCTAAAAATGATTTTCCCTGTAATAATAAAAACAATGCCCTGTACTTGATCCTGACTAAGCTGCATTATTTAACAGCACTGCAAAATATGTTGGCATTACATAAAGAAGGGTTGATTATAATAGTAATGTAGCAGTTACTAGTCACTAGCTTAATAGCAAATTCTTGACTGGTTCCTGTGAGTGATGAACCTTATGCAACGTTTTCATTACTCCATACATTCAATTATAAACTGAATTGTTAATACAGGTATGGGATGTATTATCTGAAATCATGTGAATCTCTGATTTTCTAGACGACAGTCTTTTAGTATCCAAGTCGCCATTAAGTACAAGGTAGAGAAACCAATTGATGAAATAAGTCAGAAACATAATGTTTGTTTATTTGATGAGGAACAATATTCAAATTATCCAAAGTTATATATTAACATGATAGGTCTTTCCACAACATTTCTATAGGAGTCAAAGTGATACCGGCATGTTCCTATGAAAATCAGTAGTATTACTAGAAGTACTGAGGACCAGCCCAATTGTGCCAGGAATGCTAGGCTGGAGGCAGCGCAACCCATCAATAGGCTATAGTAGTGCTTTCATTTGTAATTAAGCTATGCAAAGACTGCACTGCCCCCAGGTTCCATAACAAAAGGAAAGAGCACGACCTCAACAGTTCTTCCCTGAAAGATGCTGATGCCTAAACCCGCACAGTAATATTGACAAGTTTCCATAGATTTTCATATTTTAGATTATTTAAAGTGTCCGTTTCATGAGGGGGATATCTGTACTGATGGTTTAACAGTACAATGAGATTATTACTTGCCATAGTTTGCACCATACAGTTTCCTGGGATGGCCATGAGCCATAATGAAAGCATATAGTAATTTATTGGGGTAACCAGCAGCCCCTATTTGTATGCAAAATTTGGTATCAGTCACTGTTCAGCACACTATAAATCGATATATTATACATAAACACACGCATAAGGCCTTACTATAGGTAGTGAATGGGGTATACATTGCTCTGGGCAATGGCTGGATAAAAAAGTGGTCTCTCTGAAGAGCTGATACAGGGCAAAATGAGCTGGGATGTAACCTTAAAGGGGATCTCAATGCAAAAATAATAAAAATTAAATAAAATTCAATGTAAGCTTCCAACATAGAATATGTTGAAATCAAAGTTGGCTCTTCTCTGTCGATACTACTATTCACACAATTATTATCTGTTATTTATAACACAGGCACATTTACGTGGCACTTTAGAGATTATACATCATTCACATCAGTCCCTGTCCCAGCGGAGAATACAATGTAATTATACATAAATTCCTAGAAGTACCAGGTGCAATTTTAATAGGAGCAAATTAACCTGCCTGTATGTAAACCCACACATGCATGGAGAGAACATCCAAACCCCTGCTGTATTTTAAAGAGGCAGATGACCTTTACAAAAAAAATATATATATTTTGATCTCACCGCACCCCCCCCCTTTTTTTACTGGGAAACATGAGAGGGGGGAAACTATTGACACTAAAATCAAGTTTTTAAATGGAAATTGCCCCTTTAATCACATGCAAAGCACTATGGAACTAGAAAAGGCACAGTGAGATCATTTAAATAACTGAATACTGGATAGTTGCTTACAATTACATTGAATTGTTACAAAACCTTTTTCTTTTCTCTATTCTTTGGTAGTTCACCTTTAAATTTACTCTTAGTATGATGTACAAAGTGATATTCTGAGACAATTTGCAATTGGCTTTGATTTTTAATTTGCGTTTTGAGTTATTTAGCTTTGTTTGCAGCTTTAGCAATCTGGTTGCTAGGGTCCAAATCACCTTAGCAACCATGCATTTATTACAATAATAGACTGGACTATAAATAGGACAGGGCCTGAATAGAATTCTAAGTACTTGTTATTTTTTTTTTTAGATGGGATCAGTGACCCCCATTTGAAAGCTGGAAAGAGTCAGAAGAAGGCGGCAAATAATTCAAAAAAGAAAAAACGAAGTCCAATTAAAAAGTTGCTTAGAATTAGCCATTCTATAACATACTAAAAGTTAACTTAAAGGGATACTGTCATGGGAAAAAAAATTTTTTTTCAAAATGAATCGGTTAATAGTGCTGCTCCAGTAGAATTTTGCACTGAAATCCATTTCTCAAAAGAGCAAACAGATTTTTTTATATTCAATTTTGAAATCTGACATGGGGCTAGACATATTGTCAATTTCCCAGCTGCCCCAAGTCATGTGACTTGTGCTCTGATAAACTTCAATCACTCTTAACTGCTGTACTGCAAGTTGGAGTGATATCACCCACCTCCCTTTTTCCCCCCAGCAGCCAAACAAAAGAACAATGGGAAGGTAACCAGATAGCAGTTCCCAAAAACAAGATAACAGCTGCCTGGTAGATCTAAGAACAACACTCAAGTAAAAACCCATGTCCCACTGAGACACATTCAGTTACATTGAGAAGGAAAAACAGCAGCCTGCCAGAAAGCATTCTCTCCTAAAGTACAGGCACAAGTCACATGACTGGGGGCAGCTGGGAAATTGACAAAATGTCTAGCCCCATGTCAGATTTCAAAATTGAATATAAAAAAATCTGTTTGCTCTTTTGAGAATTGGATTTCAGTGCAGCATTCTGCTGGTGTAGCACTATTAACTGATGTGTTTTGAAAAAAACATGTTTTCCGATGACAGGAACCCTTTAAAGGTGAACCGACCCTTTAATCCATTAATTGTGCAATGTGCTGGTATCTCAACTGTTAACATCCTATAATGTTCTGGGTTGTTTTTAACCCAGGTTTGGTTTGAATAACATGCAGAGGTTGCCAGTAGCAACTTTCTCACAACATCATGGGCTGGGGTTGCCAGTAAGCAGTAAATATTTAAAGCACTTTCTTGTCTGTGAAAAAAAATTTGAAAAACATTGACATTTTTAGGTGTTTAATTAGTGGAAAAATAAAATATAGACATTCTTGATAGTTATAGTCTTTCAAAGATTGCAGTTAGGAAGATTCAAAGAAAAATGTCCAACTGGCACTGGGGAAAAATTTACATGAATTTTCTATTCTTAGAAATTTTTGAGATATTAGGCAGCTTATACCAGGCTTGCAGCTCAGCAGCTCTCAGAGTAAGAGTGGCAAAGTTGCAAGAGTTAAGAGTTGATGGCTCATAGTTATGGCTATGGACTCTGAGCACAAGGTGGACTAAAAACATACTCCTACATTTTTTCTTTAATTCTCCTTAGGTCTGTTAAACACAGAACATGCAAAGCGCTATGGGAACCATAGGCATGGCTGCAGGAGAAAAAACTGGTGATGCAATGCTTCATATATTAAATGAGAATGATATGTGAGCAGAGGATGGACAGTCAGAAACTGCTTTTAGTAACAGTAACATTCCCAATAACTTTAAAATAAGCAATATGTTTAATATGTATTGAAACGTTGCTTAATTTTTTTTTGGATGGGCAACCCCCTTAATGATATATATAGTGAATAAAGTACCCCCTCTTGTAAAATATAAGGATATTATAAGTTACCGAGACGTTTCATGACCATATAAAAACACGAGGCCGAAGGCCGAGTGTTTTTATACAGGTCATGGAACTCCGAGGTAACTTATAATATCCTCATATTTTGCAACTGGGGGTACTTTATTAATTATAATACACAAATTTCAATGAGTCATGTGACAGAAATGACATCAGAACTTAACAGTTTATAACTGATGACATCAGAACTCACCGTTTATAAGGATATAATTTACAGGATATTCATGGCTTTTGTGTATTATAACAGGATATAACAGGTGATTAAGGGCCTGTGTGAACAAAATGCTTAAGGCTATGGTGTGTCCTACATTTTGGAAATAAAGTTCCACTGTTACTTTTAATCACTTTTCACAGGATCTGTTTGAGTGCCTGCATAAACCTATCATGGTACATGAACCATACGCTTACACTGCAATCAGTTCTCCCTCAGAGTAACTTGCCTTTATTTCAGAGCTCAGGAATCCTACCTCCATTTTTAGCTCTCCTGCCTCCTTACTCTAACACTCTACCTAAAACTGTAAACTTAAAGTGATGCTGTCATGAAAAAAAATCATGACATTTTAAAAATGCAGTTTAAAAATCAGTTAATAGTACTGCTCCACTGAAATCTGTTTCAAAAAAGAGCAAACAGATTTTTTTATATTGAATTTTGAAATCTGACATGAATTTTGAAATCTGAGTCAGACATATTGTCAGTTTTTCAACTGCCCCAGTCATGTGACTTGTTGCACTGCAAGTTGGAGTGATATCACCCCCTTTCCTTCCCCCCTCCCCCAGCAGCCCATCAGCAGAACAATGGGAAGGTACTAACCAGATAACAGCTCCCTAATACAAGATAACAGCTGCCTGGCAGATCCAAGAACAGCAGGTCCCACTGCGACACATTCAGTTACATTGAGTAGGAGAAATAATAGCCTGCCAGAAAGCAGTCCATCCTAAGGGTTAGTCCACACGAGGAGATTTGGGGAGATTTAGTCGCCTGTCGACTAATCGCCTCTTCTTCTGGGCTACAATCTCTGAACTGCCTCGTGTGGACGAACTATAAAGTGCTGGCTCTTTCTGAAAGCACACCAATATTACAACTTAAAAAAATACACTTTCTGGTTCAGAAATGAAATTTTATATGGTAGAGTGAATTATTTGCAGAGTAAACAGTGTAATTTAGAAATAAAAAAAAACTACATCATAAAAAACATGACAGAATCCCTGCTAAGATGGATGATACAGGCATGCTGAAAGAGGATGGGGGAAGGAGCATGGAGGGCAGGCAAATGGAGAAATCTGGACCAAACCTGGAGGACTGCAAAGCATAAATTGCAATCAGATGGGTACAATCGGCATGAGGCGCCATGGAGAATAAGGCTGGCAGAGAGTTTATAGGGGGCATCTAAATCGCACATAGATATCCTAAAAAGTGAGGGGGGACTATGTAGGGTAGGGGTTTTTATTAGTTGGGGGGTTGAATTCTGCTTTAAGTTCACACCTATTAACCTATAGTAACATAGTACGTTAGGTTGAAAAAAGACACACATCCAAGTTCAGCCTTTTAACTTTTTTTAATCTGACTAACTGCCAGTTGCTCCAGAGGAAGGCAAAAAACCCCATCTGAAGCCTCTCCAATTTGCCTCAGAGGGGGAAAAAATTCCTTCCTGACTCCAAAATGGCAATCGGACTAGTCCCTGGATCAACTTGTACAATAAGCTATCTTCCATAACCCTGTATTCCCTCACTTGCTAAAAAGCCATACAACCCCTTCTTAAAGCTATCTAATGTATCAGCCAGTACAACTGATTCAGGGAGAGAATTCCACATCTTCACAGCTCTCACTGTAAAAACCCCTTCCGAATATTTAGGCGGAACCTCTTTTCTTCTAAACGGAATGGGTGACCTTGTATATCTCTAGGCAGACGTGGTAGCAGAATAATAAAGTGCCAGTTGTACCTTAAAATTAACTTTTTATCAAAATGTTATAGTGGTATATTTGTAACTGGTATTGATTTAGTATAAGACAACCAACACAACAGTCTTTTCAGGCCTGTGCTCCCCAAGCTAAAATAAGTTAATTTGTTCCGATCTTGTTCAAAGAACTCATGTTGAACAAGCAGATATACTACCCCTTTATAACGGATATTCTGATGTGAAACAAAGTGTAAGATTTATAATGGCCAAATGGAAATGGCTGTTCTTTAAAGGTGTAAAATATAGTGGCAGGTTAATTGGTTTCTGAGTTCAAGTGAGCTCAATTAGCAGAAGAGCTACTTGCATTTTATGCATACGACTATAAATAAGATCATTATGTATAACTGGCATAACATCCATTGCTAACAAGAAATGCTGGCACAATTTAAGGGTGAAAACAAAATCTTTCTAGAATATTTAATTCTACAGAAAGAAAACTATGAAATTATATCACAACTTGTTGATGAAAAAAGAAGCTGCAGCAAATGAGAAACAACCCTAACAAAACCACAAATAACCAATACAAGAGATAAAGAGGGCCCTGCCCAAAAGTTTGCAGGCGATTTATCATTTACTTAAGTTTCAACAAAAAAGGGGCTAGAGTAGAATTTTTTTCCCAAAACGGGTATGTGGTGGCAGCCAAAATGGTGCTACTCACAAGTGCAGATATGGGATACCTTATTTATAATAATTTCCAATTTACGGGATTAGCTTTTCAACATGCTACATGTATCGCAATTCATGTGAGACTAAGAAATCATTTAGTACATTGGGAACATGTTAGACCAAACTAGAATATCCAATATATTAAAACTAGAACCATAAAATACACATAAAGCTACAAAGCAATGCGCCTATAAACATTTTCAGTTTTATGGAAAAAATTTTTGTAGCAAGAGTAGGGGTATATTACGAGTCAAGACATAGTGAACTTTTTATTTTACCTTTATTATAATAAAGACAATGGTATTTGAAAACAACCAGTACTTAAATCTTTTGTTCTCAAACCCAAAGCCTTGTATTTAAACTTTAATCTGGATGCTAGGATTTACATTGTAAATTGCCATTAGAATAAGAAAATAAATAAGAACTTAAAAAGAAACATTAGCAATTAAAAAAATATATAGTTAAGAAGGTTTTATGAGGATAGGTTCAGTGACCCCAAAAAAGAGATCTTTTTCAACTGTAGGCTAAAATCAAATCAAAAATAAGAATGTTAATACATCATTAACACCACAAAATAAAAAATGGACCACAAATGAATACCCAATATGAATTGGTACATCATAATACATTTTTATACAATGGGAACTTTTTAACTGGTTAGACTGGCTAATTCCAGCTATGAACTACTGACAATCAGCATGGTTATTAAGCATTCATTGAAATCCCCCTAATAATCAGTCTTTTCTGGGAGGGACTGTGGCAAAAATGAATGTATTGTTATCTACATCCAAAATTTAATAAAGCTTTTGAGAACATCCCTTTAAATAGATCATAAAAATGTCAGATTTTACATGCCCAGCAGCAAGCATTAAATAAAGATTTGTCACCACATTGCTGCTTGCAGCAAGGTTATGTTACCTTGCCCGAAGGAAAGATAATTTCATGGTTTGGTGAATTTGTAGGCTGTATTCCTCCAGAATAGTAATTAGTGCTTGCCATTTTTCTATGGTATAAATGGTTAAGAAAGAAGTTTTATAAAGCAGCACACACTACAAAATGTAAACAATGATATGATTTCAACTGGAATCATTTAAAAAATAAATACAAAACATACCTTAATGTATGGAGAAATAACAAAAGAAAGACGAGAAACCGATGAAGGTCAATCATCAATGAAAAAAAAACCTAATACCCCTACTATTTTATTCAACTAAATGATTAGAATTGTGCCCCAGAAAGAAATATTTTGTACCAATACCAATAATTATTTCGGCCAAATCCCGAATCCTTTATTAAAGATTTGGCTAAATACTGTGAACCAAATTAAAATTAGGAGCAGGAAGGGTAAAAGAGAACCGAACGTGCAGCGCATAGCTAAAAATGTTTTTTACTTCTTTGTTTTTAAGATGAATAGTCATGTGATTTTAAGGATTCGGACTGAATCCAAATCCTGCTGAATCCTGGCCAAACACCGAACTGAATCCTGGATTCCATGCATCCCTGGATGTAGTGGTAAACATATTGCATAACAGTATTATTCTTTCAAATATTTCTATGGCCAGGAACTAGAGACTTGAGCTCAATCCGTAGTTGCTTAACCTCACAGCCTGACCCGGACCCACTTACCCTACTCAACCACATGGATTTCTACCTGCACTGACCTGAAGTGACGTCAACTAGTAGTGATCTTACACTAATCAATTTTTACATTAGGCAGCTTAGATTTTCAGCTATTACCCCTGCAATGGCTGCCTGTAACCCACCTGGCACATGAAGTATGATCTGAGTCCAGATGACATTGTGGGTATTCTACAGGTACCTGACCTGCTTGCAGGACCTTACTAGGAACCAATGCTAAAATCGATCAGTCTTTATTTGGGAAGCACTGAAAAAGTGTGTAAACAACGGAATTGTGGGACACTGCATTTATTTTTTCATTTTTAATACCATAGTTTTTTGCCACCTGACAAAAAAGCATCTGTCCCTTCAAAAAAGTTACATAGATTTAAGGTAGAATAAACAAATGCTGTGAAATAAGTTATTTCTGTGATAACACAGCATGGAGATAAATATAGACATAACATAAAATATGTTATGCACTTTATACATAGCAGAGACACACACTCAAATTCGGGGAGATCAGTCGCCCATCAACAAATCTCCTCTTCTTCGGGGGGGGGGGGGGTAATATCCCGAACTGCCTCCCGCCGTCGATTTACATTTGTTTCTTAAGTAAGCGAAGTTGCCTCATGAGGAAACTTCTGGAGACTTCGGAAAACGAAGTGCTCCGAGTGCCATAAGAGCAATAAATCTAAATCGGTGGCAGGAGGCAGTTCGCTCCGAAGAAGAGCAATTTATCGCCGAGCGACTAGATCTCCCCGAATCAGAGCGTGTGTCTTTGCCCTAAATAAAAGTAACAAGCAATATAGAATGTCCATGCTGCTTGCAGTACATCCCAGATATAAATTACAAGCTGTCTAACTAACAAAAAAAATGCAGAATTGGTCAGTTGTAAGAGCCTGTTGCTAGGGGTTGGCCATCTGTAAAACAATATGAAATAATTTAATATTTGATGTAAGTACAGAGTAAAAAAACGTATAGTCCTATAACCCATGAAAATAACTGTTCTCAGTCAATATGTGAGATTAGGAGCTATAAAAGTCTGTCCTTTCCATTTTATTAACGGACATTGAATGAAAGCTACTTAAAGTTTGACTTCACACCACAGTTCATCTTTCCTTCGTGTTGTCTATCTCCAGCACTTTGTGGATGATTTATGAGCTCTGTCCAATAGCATGAGGGAAACAAAGTTTCTTCATTTATCCACTGACTTGTCATTCTGCAGGCTGGTAACTCAAATTGGTAACTATTTACATAAAATTCCTTTTGCTGGATGTTAGTGGTTTCGGTACAATCTTTAGACGTTTGATATATAGCTACAGAGCAGTAGGTTACTTTAGCTGTCCTTACATACCCCTTGTGATACATCATAGACGTTTATTGTAAATTAATAATCACATAATTTTAGTTAATTTCACAAAACTCATATACTTATTGATAAAACATGCGTTTTTCATCATTAAACAAACCAACTAATGACACTGCCAGCTTAAAAAAAAATAAAAAAAGGGAAATGGTGTGACATTAGCCTTATGTTAGCCATACACGTACCAATATTGCACAGAACAAAATTTTGTTTATCAGTACATGCGTTATGGCCTATCAGCCAGTTTAGGAATTTTAATACTAAAATGCTAAAAAAGAACTATGAAAAAAGTGACAAAATGCAGACAAAACGGCAGAAGGTAAAACAGTTATCTTGTATGCTCTGAACACTGCAATGCCCAACCCCAAAAAGCTGAACATTCATTTTTTCATGATTCATTATTCTTTTTTAATAAGACAAATGCCTGGTTATCAATATTAACTAGCCCAGTGCACTAGAACAGACCCATGTTTGCAGCAATTTAAAAATAATTAAAAATTTGCTTGATAAAAGATCCTTTACCTGGCAGATTTTTAACTGTGGATTATCTACAATGCCAGCATTTGTAGAAAGTTGATTAGAATATGCTGGGAGTTACAAATAAGTGACAGTAGCAGAGCAACAGGTATCAGCAACCTAATCTTCAAGAAAATAACAAGCAAAGCTATGTTTCATGCCTTTACGAAACATATTGGTTTACAAAAATAAAAAACATTTTCTCTCCTATAAAATCCATAAGAAGTTGTGCTTGTCAAACTTGAAAGCCAGTTACCCATTACCCTAAAACAGGGGTCGCCAACCACCGGCCCACGGCCCACAACCGGGCCGCAGACAGTCCTGCCGGCGAGCCTAGCTTGCAACTAACGATGTTGCACCGAATTAGACGGCAGCGTGCCCGGATTGGACAAGCAGTTGCCGCTGACCCTAGCGACCCCTTCGGTCCTTGCAAAAAAATTTTCATCAACACCGGTCCCTGGGCCAAAAAAGGTTGGGGACCGCTGATCTAAAACAGATAATCTTTTTATACAGTGGAGGTAAACGCCAATATTTTTTGTGGAGCTCTAACAGACTATGCACAGTTAATTGTCTAGATGTCAACAATGCAGCCTTTCAAACCAACCCCATCAATCGTATGGGCGCACGGGAGCTGAAATCAATTGTACTACTGGCAGTAATTGAAAGCAAGCTACTTAAAATCGAGTTAGGTTGATCACAAGGAGGCAGCCAATTTTAAGAATTAAAACAAAGAAAAAATAGCACCTGTTTCCCATAAGTGAGCAGTGAAAGCTGGAAAACACACAGTAACATTTCAGCAAGAGACCTTCAATTTACCTGAATAAAAAACTGATAACCATGTTCCTGGATACTATACAAGTGGCAGTTTAAAAACCATTTATGCATTCCAATGTTAAAGCAAAGTAAAGTGAAAAGGGTTAAAACAATATATAGTGGCATGATTGCACTATGCATATCAGTGAAATCAATTATTTTCAGGATCATGTTACATACACTTTTTAGATCAAAATTAGCTTTATTGTATTGTGGGCCACTTAAATTAGGGCGTCCTTATAGAGACTAAATTGCAGTTGCCATTAAACGCTTTCCTATTGATGCAAATTCTATGTAATGTGCCCTTTTCTGATTGGATATGGTTGTGTGATGTAATCTATGTAACACATTATTATTGGTTTGTATTTGTGTAATCAGCCTCTCTTTAATTGGCTGAAGCTCTGTGTGATGTAATCGGTGTAATTTTTATTGGTCAACATCCCTTTAAAAACACTAACGAGGGGAGACAACAGCCTATAAGTAAGTGCCCATTTAGGCATGAAACATGTTAGGCTAATACATGTCCTAATAAAGATTTTTTAATTTTATAACTATTTGGCTACTGCTTTACTAGTAGTGGAAGTAGTAGTTGAATTTTTCTTGTACTTGCTAAACTGCAACTTGCAGAATTCCACAATGGATCTGCAATCCATTCAGCCTCTCCAGTTGTTCAACTTTAACTCCCAATCAGATTAAAGATGCATAACAGTTTCAATGTAAAATAAAAAAAAAAACTGTTAATGCAACTATACCTGTTCACATTATAAAAATAATACAATAACTTAGGATTTCCTTCTATTTCTCTTAAATGGTAAACTAGGAGGGCAGAGATTACGGTGTCGTCAGAGTAGTATTTATATACAGATTCAAGAGACGAATGTGACAAACTAGAAAAATATTGACATCTTCACAAACCAAAAAATAATGCTAAATGCAGCTAATGATAAAGCAAATGAAGGAGGTGGGGCAAGCAGGTGCAAATTTATAAAAGGCACTCATTAGAGGCAGAAGTCGGCACAGGTAGGTCAAAGGTGGGTAGAGTGGAAAGAAGAGCCTGCAATCTGACAATGTTGTGCAGAAGTCAGCCTGAACCGCCTATACCTGGATGTCGGGTCGACCTGCACATCACTTCACATCACAATAGTGCTTCTTCAGCAGAATTCTGCACTGAAATCTGTTTTCAAAACAGCCTGAACAGACTATTTTATATTTAAATTTTAAATCTGTCATGTTGTCAGTTTCCCATGTGCCCTTAAAGGGCATGTAAAGCAAAAAAATCCCATTGTTACTTTCTTTAATGAAAAAGAAACCTATCTCCAATATACTTTAATTTAAAAATGTGTACCGTTTTTATGAGAAACCTGACTGTATGCAGTGAAATTCTCCCTTCATTTACTGCTGTGGATAGGAATTGTCAGACGGTCCCTAACAGCAGGGGGAGCCCCCGCCTTACTTCCCAGCCATGCAGAACTCAAGCAGCTTTGTTTATGACGATCCCTAAGCAGCCCAGACCACACTGAGCATGTGCACAGTCTTAGTCTTGCAAAGATGTTTAACAAAGTTACAAGATGGTGACACCCTGCAGCCAACTTTGAAAGTATAAATCATTTGTTTGATTAGGCCTGTGGTGCAGTAAGGTCATGTTTATATTTAGTATACAAAATACAGCATTTCTAGCCTTATTCTATTTTAGACTTTACATGCCCTTTAATCATGTACTTGTGCTCCGATAAACCTCAGTCACTCTTTACTGCAAGTTGAAGTGACCACCATTTTCCCCCCCAGCAGCCTAACAACAGAACAATGGGAAGGTAACAGGATAACAGCTCCCTAGCAGATATGAGAATAGCACTCAAAAGTAAAAGTCCAAGTACCACCACAACGCCTTGTCTTAAATCGAGTAGGAGAAACAATAGCTCATCTGAAAGCAGTTCCATTGTGCAGTGCTGGCTCATTCTGAAAGCAATGAGCAGAGATAGCTGCCTACAAAAGCAATAAATATATTTTTTTTATATAGAAATGTAGAAATAAAAACTACACCATAAAAATCATGACAGAATACCTTTAAGCAAAGTGATAGTCTAGAACCTTTTTGATTTTATCTAGAAAATTACTTGAAAATTGCAAATTGGCATCACATTTTTCACCTGACCTTTATTTATGCAATTAAACATTTTAAATTTTAATAAATACAAGCTTAATCACGGAATAATAGATTTTTATTCTTTTAATACGAATTTATTTTCCATGATTGCAAGAGTTTTGATACATCTGCACCATAGTTACAATCCACCCTTCCGATACCAACTGGCCACTTTACAGAACTAACTTCTGCCATATTTAAATTATAAACCCAGCGAATGTGAAGAATAATGGAATAGGCACATTCCATTTTAAGCAGTGAGTTTAATCCTCGTGACAAGCTTTAGATTTTCTCCCAACAATGAAGCAATGGTATCAAAAAGGAAAGGAGGAATAATGCACCCGCTATAGATGTTGCCATGTGAACAGTGATGTGAGTTTTAAAAGAAAGAAATGTTAAAAAAAGCTGCATATCATCAGGAATAAACCGTCGTGATCCGTAGTTTAGCGCTGGCCATATTATACAAAAGAATCGCTGATTATGGCTTTTGAAAAACGGCTTTATTAAAACACACAATATGTGATAACATTGGCAGTGGGTAGGTGGTCAAACTAACGTGTTTCGTGCCCTTAGTGTCAGCACTTCATCAGAGGACTCCATTGCATCCACACCATTGCTAGAATTCTAGAGGAAAACTGTGCATGAGAGTGTCATGCCAATTGTGGTTGAAATGGCACACTGCATCAAGGAAGCAAGCATATGGGAAAATCACACCCATTCACTAGGACAAATAAAAAGGATCAGTACTTTTAACAAAGATCGTTAAAAGGAATCTATACTCAAGAACATTGGAGTTTGGAAAATATATTGCTTAAAACAGCCCGCATGCAACACTGCTTCATCCAAATCAACATTTTCATGAAATATATACTTTTCTAGTAGTGTTTTCCATTGAATAATCTGGCATTTTAAGTACTAAGGTGATCTCTCAGGAAGCTTACTTACCATTACAAAATGGTGGCTCATGCCAAAAGATCTATATTTACCAATATGTGTATGCCAATTTGGCAAGATTCTTTAATAGATCTCTTATGATATAAATGATCTGTTACTAAATATTCATTCTAAAGGTATAGTTTTCCTTTAATGTGTGCTGTTGCCTCTAACAAAGCCATGAGTTTTCGTGCATAAAAACACTGAAAAGACATGTAGCCAGCAGTTTAACTCAACATCCAGATTGCATCAAAGTATGGGCTATGCTTGGTCCTCACAAGATGATATAGAAAAGATTCCCAATATTCCAAGAGGGTCATGAAAATTTGCTTTTATTACAGCAGTACAGTGTTTCTTTTCCCTAACAAAAAATTCTCAGGTCTGAAGCACAAATCATCCTATTAAAATATCATCAGAGGCAGCTCAACTCAATGGAATAGTAACTTGTCATTGCGGTTTTCAGCATGTTTTAGAAGCGGAGGCTCTTGTGGGTTATTGTGTTTAAATACAGTGTATTTATTCTCATTAATTGCCCCCAGATCCCCATACTCAAAGTATAGAAGTATACCCAGGAGTATATTTTCACACACAGATATCCTTTTTTTTTTCCTGAAAATGCTGACAAATTTTCAAAAGCACAGACCAGGGGGGGTATTTATTAGGTACACAATAAAGGCAGGGTTTAACCAACCCTGTGTATGCTTGGCAGAAGCAAATGGTGGGACCATCAAAAGCAACATTATATCCTTTGGATGGAGTTTCTTTTTTTATTTTAAAAGGTAAAATATATCCTCTTTTTTTTGACATGAGCTCATTCAGTTGGGCATATTTGCAGAACATGTGCGTCAACACTTTATAAACCATGTTCCACCCCACCTCTCTTAGACTTACGGTGTAATGCAACAGCATTAAAAAAGTGATAATAAAAACAAAGGCTTACAGGCACGGGCAGATTTCCCTATGCATTTCTCCTAGGCCGCATGGTCCTAGTGCCAGTCTGCTCAACTTCACAGACTGTGCAGGGGAGCTGTGTGTCCCCAGTGCTCCTTAGGGATGTGCTTGGCAGCATGCTGCCCCCAGGACCACCATCAGAAATCGCAGGGCCCCATACGACATAATTTCCTGGGCCCCCTGGGCTGCACCCACCACAAGCCCCACCTACAGGTCCACCCTCCCCACAGGTCCGCCCCCCACCACACAGTAAAAAAACAAAAACATATTGGTGGCTAGAGTTCCCACATGTAAATAAAAAATGATATTGGTGGTCAGGGACCCCATAAAAATACATTTGTGGCCATGGCCCCCCATTAAAAAATATTGGTGGCTAGGACCCCACACGAGAAAAAAAAAATTAGTGGCCAGGGCCAGCCCCCCCTCCCCCCACATTATGAGAAAATTGGTGGCCAGGGCCCCTTAAACGTCACTGCCTTCCCAGCTAATCAAGTAAGTGTAGCGTGGTCGGGCCCCCCTTACCCTCAGGCCCCCTACAACTCTCCCCCCTGTCCCCCCCCGATGGCTGCCCCTAAAAATTTGCATCTCTAGACCGGGCCTTTGTGATCTTGCCACAATTCTGGACCTGCTTAGAGGGAATTAGATCCAGTTACTACTAGGAAACAAAGCAGCGTTTCAACTTGATACATTGTGCAAATATATATTCTATGAAACCACCATAAATTTAAGTTTTAGATGATAAATATGTAGAAACAATTAAGTGAAGCCAGCATGCTACCACTTTATTAATCTAGCCACTGACAGTTACGGACAGAACCATTTCAGTTTAGCAAGACATAATAGTTGAAGACAAAAGATTAGCTGAACACTAAAGCTAAGCATGGTAGGAAGAGGCAGATCAGCCCTATGGGTAAATTATCATTGTAACATCATTCCACCTATGATTTCTAATTTCCTATCCTGTCCCATAAAGCTTGCAATCTAAAACTGGTAACCGAGGTACAGAAACACAAATGGGTCCTGGAACTTGACTATCTTGATTCTCTTGAGGACCATAATACAACTCTGCTCTACAGGAATACACAGCGTCTGGAAATAACCAAATATATAGCATTCCAAATCAATATAAACATTATTAAAAATGGAAACCTATTGGATATTTCCGGATAACTGAAGACTTTCACTTTTGAAGGCTGATCAAGCATAAACTACAGTGCAGTGTTATGAGACACCACATTTGTCCCATATGACTGCTGCATTAAAAGAGTGATGTGCTTTGCTTACTTCCGAATATGCTTTTGATATCCTTAGAGATAAATTGATCTATCTGCAGTTTTGAAACAAACAGATACAGATATAGCAAGGGCAATGTCTTTACTTGGTTGAACCCACCTCTAAAGTTTAGTCAAAACATCTATTTTTAAGGAATATAATAAATATCAGAGCATGCGTGCTCTAGAGTGATTCATTTTATTATATTCTACTATTTGTACATACTAGTAAAGGCTTTGGTAAATCCGAATAGGCAATATTGCAACCCTCATGGCATTGTTATTCCATATATGGTAAAGTTCTCTGGAAAACAGCAATCTCTCACTTCTATGTATCAATTTAAATACCCATTTCACATGATTGCTTCTGAATATTTCTTATACCACATTTATATTGTATTTCCTATACCCTGTGATGTTCATTGATGTCACTACACATATATACATATATATATATATATATATATATATATATATATATATATATATATATATATATATATATATATATATATATATATATATATATATATATATATATATATATATATATATAGGGATGCCAGGGCTCTGCTAATTCACTAAAATCCAAAGTTGCGCTCAGGGAGGCGAAAAGGTAGTGAAGTTGCGCTATCGTTAATTCTTCAAGCAAAGCTAAGTTACGCTAGCAATGCCTAATTTGCATACAGCACCAAGTTAAAGTACAATGGACGTAAATGTAGCAGCAGATACATTACACTACACAAGCCTGGGAAAGCTTTATAAAATAAAATAGAGTTGGTATTTTGCCCTATACATGTGCCCACTGTATAGTTTAGGTGCCATATGTTAGGAAATGTAGGGGGGAAAGAGGGTACCCCCAAAAAGATTTACGATCTTTTTCAGCCTATCAACCTTAAAAAAGTAAAAAGATGCCAGCGTTTTTTGGGACTTAGAAAAAATTTCAACTTTTTTTGAAGCAAGCCCTATCTACTTTATTGCACTTCGCCTGGTCTGGGGTTGGCGAAGGCAAGTCTGGCGCAAGAGGTAACATTCAGTAAAATGCGCAAGTTAGTGAATTAGCGTAGTTACATCCCTTCGCCATAGCGCAACCTCGCCTGGCGTAAGGGTGCAAAGTAGCGCTAGAGTAGGTCCACTTTACAACAGCACCCATTAGTAAATGGGTGAAGTAACGAAATGACGTCACGCTGGCTAATTTGCGCTAGCGTTAGCCGCTTCGCGCTTTAGTGAATTTGCCCGTGTCTTTCCATTTCACAATCTAATAAGTAATTTCTTTTTATAGCACTTCTATAAAATCAGTATATATCATGAGAGAACGATTTATTGGAACACTTACATAGAAGATATTTATAACTGTTGTTTGTGGCTAGTGTCTTTAAAGGAACAGTAACACCAAAAAATTTAAGTGTTTTAAAGTAATGAATATATCATGTACTGTTGCCCTGCACTGGTAAAACTGATCTGTTTGCTTCAGAAACACTATTATAGTTCATATAAACAAGCTGCTGTGGAGCAATGGCGGAAATTTAAAAACGGCTATAGGGCACAGGTTAACTAATGGATAATGGATAACACCATTAGACAGACAAACCTTATTTGCTATCTGCTGTGTAACCTGAGCCTTTTCTCCTTTGAATGGCTGCCCCCATTGCTACACAGCAGCTTATTTATATAATTATAAACAGTAGTAGTGTTTCTTAAGCAAACACAGCAGTTTTACCAGTGCAGGGCAACACTACATTATATTTTCATTACTTTAAAACACTTATTTTTTGACGTTACTGTTCCTTTAACAACTTGAGTATTTTTTCTGGCTTTTGAAAAAGTCCAAATGTCTCAGAGCAAAGATGTAGCCACTGAGCTTTTGCATCCAAGAAATGTTTGCATGCATATTTTAGCAAGGAAGGGTCAAATTCAGGGTCCTACATTCTGGAGGTGGGGTGGCTTAAAGATAAGGTGCAACCTTAGCCAAAAGACATACCAAAAAATAAAGATTGGCACCAATAAGTTTCAATGAAAACAACAGAAATACAATATATTTCTGTAAACTATATAATTCTTAACTTTTATGTTGTGCAAACATTTATTTACACAGAAGGATCCGTGGGTACTGCATTTTCAAACCTGTGAGGGAATGCGAAGATATTTGCTTCCACTGCAATATGTTTTCTTGAGGAAATAAAACGGCATTGGTAATAAATTCTGTATATGTCTTTTTCACAAGGGAGCAGGATGCTATGATGCAGATCTAGCAGCAAGGAAGCTGAAGTCACAAGTGTTATATAGATACAGTGTCAAATTTCCAACACAGTACTTGATGAATGCTGAGTCAATACCCAAAAGATTTTTGTAAAAGATACAAGATTTACTTTGTTAAACCCAAGAAAACAAAGATTAAATTAGGTCAGAAAGAGTGATACTCACCAGTAAGAACAGTTTTAGATGAAGGGTCAGCCAAGTCCAGGGCAGATTTCCCATCTGTGTTTCGGATATTGGGATCTGCACCATGCTGCAGCAGTACTGTGCAAGGAAAACAGAAACATCGTCTGATCTCAGGAAAACACAGGTTATTTGAAGCAGTGACTTTCCTTGGCATAGTGTTACAATAAATATTCATTTCCACCTTATATTCTTCTATTAAACAGAAACCACAGCTGCAAATGTATCCACAAATAAGAGTGTAAAAATACAACAAGTTGACTACTCAGGCTGAGAGTGCCATGTGACCCTGCATCATGCAAAATACTGGTAGGCTGCGATACAGTTTCTCTCGTCCCTCCTCCCTGTTTCCTTTAAGCAACTGTAAACGAGAAGCAGGAGAGAACACTGGCTAATGCTTACATGAAACTGCATCTGAAGCTACAAAACCAGACACGACACTTATTGCTGGCAGTCATGTCTGCAGGCTCTGCCTCAGTAAACAAATGCTTCAACAGTCTCTCCGGAACAAAACATCTTTTCAACAATAACAATAAATGACTGCCATCGTGCTTTACACTTTAGAGCAACAATATGTTTTACAGGCAATGGTCAAACTGTACACACCTGTTGGTTATAACATTAGTATACAGGTATGGGACCTGGGGTTTTCCGGATAACAGATCTTTCTGTAATTTGGGTCTTCATGCCTTAAGTCTACTAGAAATTCATTTAAACATTAAATAAACCCAATAGGCTGGTTTTCTTTCCAATAAGGATTAATTATACCTTAGTTGGGATCAAGTACAAGCTACTGTTTTATTATTACAGAGAAAAAGGAAATCATTTTTAAAAATTTGGATTATTTGTATAAAATGGAGTCTATAGGAATTCGGAGCTTTCTGGATATCGGGTTTCCGGATAAGGTCTTCTATACCTGTACAGAAATGTGTGTCATCCTTAGAACATTCCTATTCCTTCTAACCCACACATCCTCTTCCTTCTCTTTTAAGTTATGAATGTTCAGTTTCTTTTAGCAAACTCTATAGGAACAATGCTTTCTACCTATGCGCATAATCACCATTATAAAAAAAGAAAACGCATGCAACTGTAGTGGATGCTTAATTATTTTTTTTTACACATATGCTTTTGTCTTATAGTTTTGAAGAAGTTAATTGTTAACTAGTGTGCTCCTCAAACTAATATTTTTTCCTACTATAAGCAATCTAACCTTGTGGGTTGTCAGTAGTGCATTGCAGTTTACTGTATTGTGCTAGGATCAGCCATATAGCATGTGTGAAATCTGTTAGTGTATAAAAACTGTAACAAAAAATAACAACTACTTGTTGATGATATTGGTCAAACAGTAAATGCACCAAACTTATCAGACCAGAAATCTGTCTGCAAATAGTTCATATGTTTTCAACCATCTTTCCAAAACATACAGGCAGATGAAATAGATCCTGATAAAACAGACCATAGTGCGCATGAATGTGATAGGGACTTTAGATTGTAAGCACCACTGGGGCAGGGAATGATGAAGTGTTATTCAGTGTTAGGAGTTAACAGCACAACAAACAGCCCTCTATAACCCATATGTGAAACACCTGAAAGCATAAATGACTGTGAAGGGTTTAGGAAGTTGCAGTTGAAAAGCCCATTTGAGGTCCAGCATTTGCTACAACATTGTAGCAGAATTTCAGCCATAGTTTCAAATATCTAAGACAGCATATAGGTGATCACACAAAACCTCACCCTTAGTTACATCAGACTGTGTGTCCAAGTATATCTTGAAGAAAGAATAGTCGTTGTCCTCAAACCACACTCTTATTGGCACACACCCAACCCTCCCCCAGAACCAAAGTGTGGGAGCCACTCTACCTTACTTTGTACAACAATAAAACAGATTAAGTTCTTGAAACTACAAAGAAAAAGGCCTCATTCCACATCGTAAACACAACTTTTATTAAATAGTAAACTGAAAATGTTGGTGCTATATAAATATATAGTGGAAATTATATAATCTATGCATTCATTTTAAATAAATAAATTATACAAACAACACATTTGATACTGTCTGGATACATTATATGCCTATTAATGCATTCCAGTAAATATACATTTGCAGTTCTAAAATAACCAAAATGATGTTCTTCTTCTAAGAACATAATTCCACTTTCCATTTGAATACAACATACATTGATGGAAACAAATGTAATTCTAAGTAATATGAAGGGGACAGTAACGCAACTTGGTGGGGGCAAGCCCTGGTGCGGGCCGTGCAGACGGGCCTGCCCCCACCCTCGTGTGCGCGATGTATCTCTGCGCCTGCAGCCGACTGCAGCGCGCACGATCTTCCGGGGGGCCCTGCGGGGGTGTGGACCCTGGCCCATTTGCACCCCCTGCTCCCCCGGTAGTTATGCCCCTGGAAGGGGACCTGTCACCCAGACATACAATGCTGTAAAATAAAAGACCTTTTCAAATTAATCATGAAACAGAAATTAATTTTATTATTAATCAAGGCATTCATACCAGTTATAAAAGTATTTTAAAAAATCAGCTGTCAATTATAATTTGCCTGCCATGTACCTATTCACTCACATTCCTCCTCCCTTCTCACCATCCAATTGTGTAGCTATGCATGGGTATATGCATCAGGTCCCCCTGGTGCAGAAACAAGATTTTGGCATGATGCAAAGCTTGTCCTAATTAGTACCCACAAAATGGCTCCTGCCTGCTTACTGTGATTTTGAGTGAATGAAGAAATTGAGATTTAAATAATTTAGATAGTGTAAGCAAATTTTATTTTGTTTGACTAGTACAATATAAAAGAATGTTCAATTATTTGTTAGGGTGATTTCTTAGGGTCCACTTTAAAGGGGAAGGAAAGGCTGAGTTTACTTGGGGGGGTGCCAAAAGTTAGAACTTAAGCATCAGAGAAGTTGCAGCTTCTCGGACATAAGCAGATAGACTTCAACAGTCCGGCAGGGAGTAGAGAGCGACATAGGTTGGGACTTGGTTATGTCAGGCTAAA